>NW_018108402.1:83036-106755 GCF_000183805.2 Loa loa | reverse complement strand
AATAATATATATATATATATATATATATATATATATATATATATATATTTGTGTTTTTTGGCAATAATTTTCCATTTAAATAAGGTGATCTTCAGCTTTTTAAGAAATCTTGTTAGAATTTCATAAATTATTTGGTTTAACGCATTTTATTCAATCAACTATTCCTATCACAACTTGCATTTACTATAAACATTTTCCTTACTATTATTTGTTATTCAATTATTTAAAAATTTGAAACTTGATTTATAAAAACTTCAAACTTTTGATAGTTTTTCATTCAACTGCTATCATCTACTAATATTTCAAGCAAATTTTATAAAAATGATATCATAGCAATAATTTTTAATACATTTAATTTACTTCATAACATAGTAGCAGGAGGGCTTTTTAATATCAAATCCAAAAAGGGCTGTTCGATATCCATCAAACTAGACAACTAAATTTTGGATCATAGTGGAAATTGAACTAATCAAAAAGTCCTCTTGTCATCTATGTATTAATACACGATTCATATCACTGAGAGCTTATCTCATTTAGCGAACAAAAACTGCAGATTATATCAAATAAATTTAATGAAACTAACTAAAATCTTGGATAGATAGACATCAATCTATGTAAGGACAAGAAAGTTATGCATTTTTTGTAACGTTAGAATTGAATAATCCGAAGAGGAATCGACAAACTGTTATTTTTTTGATAAATTAAATTTCTGATGAAATTTTTGTATTTTTGATGGAATTTTTAAATTTTTTTTGACAAATTTTTTATTTTTTGATAAAATTAGAAATATTTGATAAATTAAATTTGGTAAAAAAATATTGTTTCCAAAAAATTCAATCATTTCATGGATGGAAGAATATGCATGTAATTAATTAAACCAAAGTTTAGAACACAAAATACCCAGTGTAAAATAAATCAAATTCAAAAGTAAACCTTGATAACTACGAAATAAATCATCAACAGCTGTCAATCATTAAATGCAGTGCTTTGCGCTTCGTTTCTAATCCTTGTTCAGCCGTCATCATTTCTAAGGATTAAACAAATTTTATTTTATGTTTTTATCAACAACTTCAAAATGGCTTGTATTCATCACTAAGAGTCCCACAGACAATTTTACCTTTGCATAGGGTAAATGACCCAAAATTACCCAAGAACTGAATAATAAAATATAAAATGAATATATCATACATTCATCATCGATAACACGAATGGATGTGATAGCAAAATTTGCAACTAACAAATGAATATTCAAAAAAAAAGAGAAAAGTCTAATTATGTTAATTTAAAACTTTTAATATTTTAACATAATTCGCGAAGACTTGGTTAGATATAATAATTCAAAAATTTTCATATTTCTTACACGATTTCATGAATTTCCAAATAACTTTCACATATCTAATTATTTGGTTAAATGATAATTTTAACTAACTTTATCATAACTCACTTTTTCATTTTTTTTTTCGGAAATATCAATTATAATGCAATTTTGCATGATGAGATGAAAACTTTTCGATTATTTTATTTAATTAACCTCACTCATTCATTTCTTTCCTTCAAATTTTTGTTTAATTCTAAAATTCCCAGTTGGTTTTAGTTAGTGAAAACTAACTAACCAAAAATTTCACAAATGTTTATTACCAAAACGTACTTCTAGGCTAATCTCTTTCTTCCTTTTTCGTTTGCCTGAAATACTGATAAATTGAAAAGTCAGCTTAATCAGAAGAACAAATACGTATGATCAGAATTTTTTACTAATTAACTCAAATTGCTAGTCGCATTTTCGGAATGAACTCAAGATGTTGATCGGATAAGACTACAATATAAATAAGATTTGCTTTATGAAGTTAAACAAACATTCACTCATACTTACAAAATATTAAAGATTCATAAAGAGCAAGTGAACAAAGAGGTACTGGACGGGATAGGATTTTGCATTAAAAAGTAAACATTTAAGCTGTTACTACACAAACATCACTACTAAAAATAGATATTACTACTCAAATATCACTGAAATAGATATTACTACTCAAAATATAAATGTAATATCCATTTTATTAACCTTCTAAAATCACAAGATTTGACTACAGATTCATATAATAATTGCAAATGTTCTTTGCCACCTCAAAATTGTAAAATTAATAAGTGTTAGAATTATTTCGACACAATTTTAATAATCAAGCTGAACTGAATAAATATTACGGAACAAAAATCTCCAAACTAAGTAATTCTGACATCAATCAAACAAAAAATACGAAGAAAAAACGAATTTTCAAAGCATTACTGAAATTTGCATAAAATATAAGCAAGAGAAAGCCAATATTTGTAGCAATGGACATTTAATATGCCTTATTTTCACACCTAAAAACCATCCTACTGTATCCCACTCATTTAATAGACATCCCATGTTCGGCAAAATCTAGAACATCCTTTTTTCAAATTTGAATTTAATCATAGTTGATAAATTTATCATTAAATTCACTCATCAAATCATGTGCCTGAAAAAAACGATTAAGAATAAGTAGCATTCTAGATTTGTTAAAGCAAAAAAAGAAAAGAAAAGAAAAACTTTAACTTGCCTTCATCTCTCCTACTTTCTTCTCTTTTTTTCCTTATTCATAGCTTTTCGGATGGAACTTTCGAACAGTTGTTTAATTATCAATCTACCATTAGTTATGAATGAATCATCTATATAAACCGTTATTATCAAATTAAATTATCTTTTATAATACTATACCAGTTACAGATCTTTCCATCATTATACTAAAAATGCTCCTTTTAATTTAACAACAATAACAACAAATTATTGCCTATTATCTTCTTTCTTAATTCTTCATATTTGCGGAAAAAAGTCATTTTTTCCCTTATTTAACGAAAAATTTTAAGAAAAATGATACCTTTATTAGAAATGATATAAAATTACTATTAGATGAAATTTTCAATTCCCTTTACAATAGCTTTACGATTTGAAGCTAACCACATTTTTTTTCCTATCTATCGCTTCTAAAATTACAATGAAAAAAGTCATTCGATGGAAAATTTCATCCAGTCATTATTATAGATAAAATTGCAATCTATAAGGAACCAAATATATGCTACGGAATATTGAAATATAATAATTTACATTATTATCCATCCAAATGACACATTAAAGTAACGTTATTAATTTTTTAAATAGTAGCATAATAAATAGTTAAAATGCATTATCCATAAGAATGACATAATATGATGTCATCATTCCTAACTCACAATCAAATAATCAAATAGATGACAGCGTTACTGCTAGACTTACTTTTTATTTTTTGTTTCTATCACAAATCTTAGAACTTATAATTTTTTTCTCTATCTCAGATCTTTTAATGGAAAAAAAGTGTATCATCATACCCAATCGTTTTCTTTCTACTATATAAATCTGAGAATTATTAAAGATAAAATTTAACAAATAAAATAAAATCTGCAATTAAATATAAAGTGCATTCACATCTTTAATCAACGCTAATAATAAATATTCTACTTCAAAGTATTTAAAATTGAAATTAAAAGCAATCAGTAACACCCTACGCGGATTTGTGCAAATCGTATTTTGCTATAAAAAGAAAAAAGTGCATTTATATAGAAGTGACAGCAAGCAATTATTCGAAAAAAAAGAACTAAGCTTGCTATAACTAAACTCTTTACAATATGCCATGTTTGTGACAACTTCGCTATGAAAGTTTTACCGTTATGTTTAAATTTGCAACACAAAGCCTAACAACAACAGGACGTTAAAAAAAGAACGGGAATTTGAAGAAAAATGCAAAATTAATTCTCTTCTTCCTTTCCTTCACTTTTCCAAAGGAAAAAATTCCTCAGAAAACACACTTCATTTACTTTTTCCTTTTTAATACCATAGAAAAAAAGAAAAAAAGAAACTCTAAAATAGAATAGTAATTGTCAAAATCTTATCCACTTGAGTGTTTCATTTTCAAGAATTTTCCCAGATCTTAACTCCTCCTACAAGCTTGAAAATAACGATACTTATCGTGTTTTTTTTCATGGAGAGATCATATTATTTTTCATGTAATGATTCTGCTGTAAATCATGGATAATGGATTAGAAAAATATCATGTAAAAAATTCGAAAAAAATGTCATAATGCCTTTTAAGTAAAACTTCAATAAGAAATTTCCATTGAGGCATGTAAATATTTGTAGTTCACTGCTATTATCAGTAATATTTCTTTCAATATATTTGTTTAAAAAATCAATAATTTCCATGCTAATATATTAACGCCACTTCCAAAATAAAAATAAAATTAAAAAAAAACATCAAATTTTGCGTGTATTCGTACAAGCAAAGTGAAATTTCCGAAGTTTGCAAAAATTAGCTTATTTATTACATCGCAAAATTTGGTACTTTAAAGCAAACCACAATAAATCAATAAACAAACCGGTGAGTTGTTATTACGATCATGATTTGAAGTTCGTTTATGGCAAAAATGTTGCAACAAGGAGGAGAATAGTTGTAATGGTGTTGGTAATTTTCGTATCCTGATATGCCTTAGTGAGGAACGTTGCTTATCAGATAGTAAATTATCTTGCGAAAGTGACATCAAATCAAGTTTGTGAAGACCGTTGATTAAATGATAATACCAATAATACCAGGCGTTATTAGTATGAATAACAAACCTTTATATCAGCAATCAGTAATAAAAGTAAGGATAAATTTTAATGCAGTCAGACTGAAGCAATAATCAACATTAGTCTCAATTTCATTCCCATTCTTTATTTTCATTCCTCTCATAATTTCTGCTTCATCATGCCGCCAATAACAACCAAATAAACTGATATAATAAAGCCTCGATGAAGCTACAAATTTTTATGTTGCCATTAATATGTAGAAAAGAAATTTCAAAATGCAAAACAAAAAATTTGTGCAAAAACAGTTGGACTTTTTGGAAAAAACTTTAAAATTCTAACTGGCTATAAGATGTCAGATAAATAACCAGACATCCACTGCTCAAAAGAAGAGCTTCAAACAATTCACCACCAAAAAGTCTCTATGGATGCTTAATCCAACTATCATACCCCGTATAAGCACAACTCTGACCATGCTACTGCTCATTGCTAAGCTTCACTTTATCAAACTGGGTTTTAACCAAATGAGCCTTTATGGAAATGTTGATATAGAGCTCAATATGATCTCATCTTCTCTTCTTCCTCCTTAAATGTTGCTCATCCCTTCCGTCCAATCTTTTTTTCTCCCAAAAACAAATGCCGGAAAGAAAACAACACTATATTTTTAACTCTCATCAATATCAACTTTCCTTCCACTCTTCCCTTTTTGCTTATGTTAATACCTTCATTCTGCATATTATCAACTGTCGAATGCCTTCTAGCAAATACCGCACTTTTTCCCAACATCAATTTTCATTAGAGCTCTTCTTTTAAGCATACACAGATGTCTAGATATTCAGCATGCTTTATATATAATGCAAATAACAAGGGGGAATAAAAAGAATGGAAATGGATAAATTAAGATATCGGTATACAGCACACTATTGCTATCATCATTTCCTCATCGTTTACCAATTCATATATCATCTTTCAAAACGAATAAATGAATGGCTTAAATAAATAAATGAAATGAATGAATGGATGAAAGATTATATATAATTGAAAAACAAAGTATAACATTAACGAGATCGACAAAAATAAAAAGTTTAAAGAAAATGGAGTTTATTTCCCTCTTATCAACAATCCTTCCTTTCCTTTTCAAATTCCACGCTTACTTTAATATAATATTTCATGTGAAAAAAGCACTATCAAATAGTCACTATTTTCTACTTTTTTACATTATTGATAAATGACAAGCAATGCGGCTTTAGTAACTTTTAAATGGATATCCACAAAGAATAAAAGTAAGGGTAGGGAAAAAAAAGAATTTTAGAGCAATGAATCTTTTGTTTTACCAGAAAAAGCTAAAACATATAAGCATTAGTAAAGAACAGAGAAATAGAAAAAAGAAAAAAAAATGAACAAAAGCAGCCTCCTCCAACTACCCTAATTTTTAACCGGTTCAAATTTCCCTCCCTCGGATACCTTGGTTTCATTCATCCGTTCATTCATTTATTAATTTGAACTTTCTTCTCTTTCGTTTTCTGTCTTTTTCTTTCATTACCACTTCTCAAGTAGTGAAGTAGTAAATAACCGATAAACGTTATACGTTCTTCTCACCCACTGATATCTATCCTTCAGTTCCGAAAATACGGCAAACATACATTCACATCCTAATGGACTTTTCCATTCCTCATTTCTCACACATAAACAGCTGCTCTAAGATAACCAATCATAGCGCTTACTATAATACTTCATTCTAAAAATCCATTATTTTACTTCTCCTATATCTTATATCGTCTATATTTTCATCCTCTATCCCATACTAATTATAAAAGTACATCACTTTCACGATTAAAACAGTGAACAATTTTATACAATATAGGTCATAGAGCTAATGTACAAATAGCGTTTATTTACTTCTCTTTTTCCTTTTTTCTTCGTTTCAGTGTTGAAGAAACTAATTAAACAAATGTCTTACCTAATTATGTAGTCATCAACCATAATGATATTATATAGGTTGTAAACTATGAACAGGCAAAAAATATTTCTAAAAACCACTTCTGAAATCTCAAGTTCTCGAATATCACTCTATAGCACCTAATCGTTTTCGTTACCCACTTCAACTCTTTGCAAATTACAATTGTGCTTTCAGTCACGAAAACTCTGATCCCTATATTTATTACATGCATCTTCCATTTCATGTTCTTTTTTCTTTGGATGCATGCTGGATTATGGAATATCCTCAAAAATCTTTAATAATGTATTTATTTTTTAATGTTATTGATCGTTAATATCAGTTCTAATGCAGAAAAATTAAAAAAGGAAAACAAGAAAAGAGGCAGTGGTAATAGCTAACAGTGGAATACTTGGGGGAAAAAAAAACAAAAACAAAATTGACTCATGACGCATTGGATTATTTATTGAATAAAGAATTTTCTTTTTTTGTTCTATCACCAAAGGAAAAATTCCTCTAATGAATTGAATAAATAATTCGATAAAATACGAAAGAAATTTACAATCGCTCATGTATAAGAATTAAAAAATTATTTGAAGAATCGGAAATCATTCCTAATACCTAATTCAAGGAGCACTACCAATATTAAACTCTGACAGGATACCAACATATCAATCTGCAATCAATAATAACCTTAAGAGAAATATACAGAAATATACAAAATGCATACCAACATGTTGGATAAAACTGTACCAACCTGCAATTTTATTTTTTCACTAACAATCTGTTACTCACGGTTAATGTCATATTACGTATGTAACAAACCTGGGAAATCATTGCTCAGCAATAATGCGCGTTAAATTTCAAAAAACGAAAAATGTATAAACACAAACTATTGAAGAATCAAACCTCTAAATTGTGATTACTGCTTGATGAAGTACAACTACGCAACGAATTCCTATCCTCGTTGCTTGTGGGCAAACTATCACTGTCTTTCGACGTTCGGTCTGACACTGATGTCGTGGTAGTGGCACCTGAATTTCGAGCAGGTATTTGTCTCATATCTGAAAGATTTTAGTGACTAAAGATGAAAACTTTTTGATTCCGACCAATTCTAGGAAAAAAGCAGATTATCTGAAGTTTTTGAAAAGATTCCGTCAGATGACTATGATGTCAATACCGAAATTAGCAGTCATCAATCCCTGCATCAACTCTCGAATCTTCTTCACCCAATGCACCTTGCATTGTTCGCTGGCTGCTTTCAGCTCCGTACGCATTTCTGTATTTGGTTCATTTCCTTGACGCAATGCAAATTTGCTCGCATCACCTTCCACATGCTCACAAACATTAATCTCAGCTAACTGAAATCATAAAAACATTTTTATAAAATAGTAAAAATAATTTGACCAAGTATTTCCAGAACACATTTTATGGATCATATTCCATAAATCAGGGTTCTTTTTTTTTTGAAAAAAAAGCGCATTATTCAAAAATTTTTAATGCTCGTCGATATTACCAGCAGGTGCTAAGCGCTAATATTAAACAGTGTGACACCGCAAAAGGAATGAAAATAACGTGGCACAAAATTACAACGTCTTCCTCAACCAACCGAACACCCTCTTTTATCTCATTTCACTTCCCTTTTCCATAATTTCAATATGAAATTATCTGATTTGTTTGCTTCACAAATATGAAAGCGCTTGCCATCAGATGAGTTTTGTAGGTATATTTGATTGCTCGGCTTGATAATTCTGTTTTCTTCGCGAACACAACGCACAGCTCAAACAAGAAGACCTGCCTTTCTCGACCTTTCTTGAAATACGCTTTCGGGTCCCAGACCAGAAATGATTCTTGCATCACAAAATCACCAAGAACACCAAGTTTCTGGAAATATTTCTTTGTTAAGAGTGAGTAAAAGGAACTTGTCTAGACGGAAAACGTTATAAAAGTTATGTCTACTGCGTCCTGATGTAGATATTGTTCGAGGTAATAACTGAACGAACAGAAACAATAATGGCCCTCGTAAATAATGACATTCTCGTAACTAAATGAATTTTAATAATGTCCTTATACTTCGATTCAACCTCATTAGTAGCAAGCTATCACGACATACGGCTAACAATTGCCAAACGATTTATGCAGAATAGTTTTTGAACAAAAAGCAAAATTTCACCTTGTAATTTTCGAAATTGCCGAGATGCATAAGATCATTGGCTCGTCGTGGCACGCTAACAACTACGTCATAGGCCTCCTGCAATATTTATAAAGATATGCATTTCATTCAAAATATTGGAGAAAACAACATCTGATATCTCTTATAAAAGCCCATTGCAAGCTTATTTAACAATGCAAATTATTGCAACTAAATTAAACATAGGCCTCTTGCAATATTTATATACGTAATGTCTGGTAAGAAATATAGTTCATAACTTCAACATTTAACTATCTAATCTACTATGATTTCATCCTTCATCCGAAATGACGAGGTTAAACAATAGGAATACTCATTCATCTTTTTTGAATCATCGACTAAACTATTAAAAAGCTTGCTCTGTAGCTTTTGAAAAGTATATTTTGGTCTAGATCTCTTCGCTGTTCAAAAACTAAATATTCAAAAGGAAAGCAAACATACCCTGATTTCATCAACATTATTTTTACAATTTTTCAACAGTTGTTCGAGCATTAAACGATATCGTGTAATTCGTTGTACAGGCTTAATTACCAAAGAGGACAAATCCTGGCTGTGTTCCAAACCACTTTTTTCACGAATTTCCTGGGAGAAAACAAGATGAAAGTTCGAGAAATAATTTCAAGTTTTTAATAAAAAAGTAAAATCGAAAATTTTTAGTAAAAAAAAGTTGTTTTGAGATAACGAATAAATCTCAATTTCCTATATCACTATGACTAGCTAATTCTCTATCCTAAATAATGAGGAAAGATACATCCGTTTCTACATATTAAAATGTTGATAAATAGCAGATGCATCTGATTTATTCAAATAAAGCATGCCTACAGCTAGTAATCATTTTGCTAAACCCGTTCGGGATATAATTATTCTTTTATTCTTTTCCCATTAATAAATGATTCATCCAATCATTTTTACAAAACCTGCAACAACGGTGAACAGTGGGATTCCACTGAAATTCTTACTATTGACACATTAAAAGAAAACGAAAAAAAAGGAAACGAAGAAACAATACTCATACAATCACACCAACCGAAAAGAATTGCACGGCTTCCGGCAATGCAATAACATAATTATTTTGTTCTTTGTTAACACAGTATTCCGTATATAAAGTATTCAGCATTTCAACGGAAAATATGAAACAATAGCCCACATCTTCTGGATCATTTTCGTGTTTGGTCAATTCTGGTAGAAAGACTCTAAAAATATAGGCATTGAAAAACCTGAAAAGCTAAAATGAAAAATAACTACAAACGTAATATTCTCCGATCAATTTTAAATTTCACAAATTTATTTAAGCATGCTTTCCTTCTATAATTCGTTGCATAAAACAACCGTTTGATGAGAGATTACATAAGGTGGGATGAAGCATTACTTCATGTAATCAATAATAGGTTCACTGACTAATAATTTGTTTCTTTAATCTATAAATACAGTATGATTTATCTATCCAGAGATAGATAAATTACTTTTTATTCAATGGGCCAAGTACGGTGTAAGTTTCCCTACGCCCAGACGCAATTTTAAATTGAAAGTAAGCAGTATGAGTAACTTTTTTTCACTTTGGTTAGGGGATGAAGCAATTTATCACGCCAACAGTATGAGTACAAGCTGACGATTATTTTGCCTTCTAAACTGGAAAAAGTTATTTTATTCACTGAAATGCTGGGAACACAACTTACTCATTATGGAATTTATAAAGTTGTTCAATATTGCTGAAGATTTCTTTTTCTTTATCTCGAATTGCTATGGGCAATGTATCGTTTACTGCACGATATGCGCTCAAGTAATACTTGATACATTTATGCAAATCTTCGATATAATCTTTTTCGGATTTGATTAATTCCATCATCGGTTCTCTAAAATGATAAAATATTAAAAACGATAATTCGAAGAATCACTATGCGAAATTCCAAAACTCATATCGAATATATACATATATTCGAAATATATGCGATACACATATATGCAAAATTCCAAAATCCATATCAAATATATATAAAACTTGAAAAGGAATTTTAGGTTAGTATTACAAAAGCAAACACATAAATGTTAACAAATGATATGCAGCTGCTGTTCTGCAACCAAACAAAACTTTTGATAACTCGCCTCATCTTACGTTTTTCTTCATTAGCCAATTGTTCTACCTCAATTTTTGCTTCAATATTCGAGTCACTTTTCCTATCCAAAGAAAATTCATCTTTCTGCAAACAACATTTCGTTGATATGATTCTTTTGATATATTTTACTTTTTAATCATAAAAAATACTGAAAATTCATGGAGAAAGGATAAAATTAAGTGGATGTATACATATTTCGAATAACGAACCGCTTTATTTACATCCAGTTTTCGTCCGAGTGCTCCAGAAAGTAAATTTTCATAATCGGCAAGACGCATGGAAAAATGTTCATAGCTTGATCGTACATCAAACATTTTTCGTTCAATAGCATTACAGTGATGATCTAGCGTGGACAGGAATTTTTCAGCTAGTTCAAGCATCATTCGAACTTTCAACCTTTTTTGCTGAAGGAAAAAAAATGAAGGCGTGAACTACCAGATGGATCGTTATTATCCAATTCTATCAATCATGAGTTTCGAGATCAAATGATATCACTTTAAATTCTAGAGCCCTACCTTCATTCCTTCCAGCTCTGTTCATTTAACGTTAATAGGTTAATTCATGTATTATGGGGAATAGATAAGGTATTTATTGCATTATATGTAACCATGTGTTTAGTAAATAAATTAGCAAAATAATAAACAAACGAAGCGATGCATAACATAAATGCAAAAACGAGTGGGAAAATGGAGAAATGAATAATAGCCGTACATAAACTCTTAATTTTTGCTTGATATGAATGAAAAATTGAGAACCTTTGCTTCAGCTTTGAAAGTCATGTATTCATCCATGTATGCTTCTAGGCTTTCTCGATCCGCCAGGTTCAATCGCCTTTCCAAACACTGCTTTAGGAACGCTTCGCCTTCAACCGCTATCCACTCATTGTTCTGCAAAAAATTAACTGCTACTATGGTATTCATAAAAAAAGAAAGACTTAATATTTATAAAAACTGTCCAAAAATCACAATGCTTGACAATATCAAAACTATGACCTCAGCTGCAGTGGCTTCAAGGAGACATGCTTCATGACAACGATCAAGCTGCTGTTTTTTCCGCATCCACAAATCGAGAATTTTCATTTGTCGCTTACGCAGATTTTCTTTAAGAGCTAGGAGACGCGTTTCGTGCAATCGTATATGTTCTGCTGATGCTTCACAACGTCGAATATATTTCAGGAACATTTCTGACGTTTTCTGTCCATACGAACAACCCTTCAATTTCAGCACTTTTTAATTATTTTTTGACCTAATTATGTGCAACTTTGGTAAGAACAAAAGGAGGAATTGTTATCATCAAGTGCATGACGTTAGATTAAGTCAACTGAATCAAAACAAAATATGAACAAACCTTCAAAAACCTCTCTTTATATTCCATATGTTTCGATAATAAGCTTGACATATGATGCGCTCGGTCCTTGGCATCTTCTCCGTTTCTAATTTGGCACCAGTCTTTCGAACTCATACTGTATTCTTTCTCGAGCTGGTCCAAAATTGGCATGACCTATAAAGATTTAAAGGATTGCCTTGTAGAAAGCAATTAATCTCTATGTGGAGTCTTAATATATATTTATTACGAAGAGCATTATTTAAAATATTTCAGGCTCCTACTTCTATGATCTATTCGCTGTTCAACAACAAATGTGTGAAAATCCTAACTGAAGTAGGTAAAGTGTTGTTGGCATAAGTAAAATTGAACCATCTGCGTTCGAAAAGTCCCATCTATTGAAATTAATTTTATCAAACACTTAAACTGCACCACTGAAGTACATAGAGTTATATCGACTTATGGTCTATGCAAGGTCAAATAATATTCACAGAAATTTCTATGATATCTGCCAGGGATATTTGAATTTCCACTGTGATTCTATTGCTTTCACTAGAATTCAATCATCGATAGAGCACAGCGATGTTCGATTCCATTTTCTTCTGTTAACTAGCTATGATATTAAACCATTACTTCCACCATGTACAGATATAATCTTGTTTTAAGAGAACGGCCTTTCCCTCCTTGCACACATACCTTTTACTTAGCACGATAATAATAGCGGAAAAGACATATGTATCTTAGACCTATGTATCTTACCTAATAGATTTCACTTTTTCTTATCATTTGTTCCAGCGAAATATGTTATATCTATTAATATCAACAGAAAATTCATCACTCTTCATATATAAATTAAAAGAAATCTTAAATACACTAAGAAGAAATAAAGAGTCGGGAAAAAACTTACTCCCTGATGTAGTGTTTTGTAGCACACAACACCAGCCTTAATTAATTTATTCCTTTCTTCCGTAACACCAACTAGTCGTCTCCAACGATTTAATACTTCTTCATTCAAATCATCTACTGAGCGGACATCAACACCACCGCTGCTAATCAGTTGATCGGTTTTATTTAAAAAGGCACTTGTTGTACGACTAATACTCTAAAAAATAAAGTAAATTTGAGACTTAGAAAAAAATCTGAAAAAGAAATCTTATTAAACATAATCACCCCCTTTTAACCTATTTCCCGGATCACCTAAATCACCCTTTTAACCTATTTCCCGGAATCCATGCTTTAAATATTTGCTTGTTTTTTTTTTCACAACATCAAATTTCACATGCAAATTCTGCATTAAGCAATATATTGAATTCTGAAGAAAAGGCTGAATCCTGAAATAGTAACGGGAAATGCTTATCTGTCAGCAAAAACTGAAAATAGCATAAATTTCTCCTAAACAGAAAGTGCAGAAGGGCGGATCCCAACTTATCATCTCTTATGAATGATTGGCGCATATTATTATCTACAATTCAAAATTTGAATTTGAAAAAAAGTACGTAATATTATATTTGAAATTTTACCAGCACTATCGATAAAACATTGTGCAAACAAAGTGATTATCGCTTAATGAGTTCGAAATTATGAAATATAAGTTTAAGTCAACTGTCATATTTCGATTTAAATTAACTAAACCGTTGCAATATAATTTTAACATCCAATATAGAAACCCATAATAAAATCAGCCAACGCCCAACAGAAAGAATGATAAAAAAAAATGAAAATTCCAGCTCTTCTAAAGTGCTGAACTGGTTAGTCAATAGGCTAATATATGATGTACTGATGTAGAATGGTAAATATGGGTAATCCAAACCGGAACGAAGACAAAATAAAAGGATCTCTGGTTTGAAAATAACGATCATCAATATCTTGCAAAAAAATTAAGAAATCGGTTTTAGTTTCACCAAATAATTTACCTCAACAGCGTGCTGGAACTGTTTGTGAGCAGCTTGCGCAGCTAGAGCTTCTTCCAAAGAAGTTGGGATTGTATTCATATGAAGTAATTTTGTTTCTTCGTATTGCATTTTTTGTATTGCAACTGCTGCCATTGCGCGTGCACGATTGAACTGCATGCACTGTTCAATTCGATGGTGCGTTTCCTGTGCTACCTGAGGAAAATTAAAACTGAAATCGGCGAAAGCATATCTTAATACTTTTGTAAAAATTTTTCTTTCCATTGTTAGATATATGATAACGGTCAATGAGATATGTGATTCACCTGAAAATTGTGAAGTAGATGATTTGAAGCACTGTTATGCTTATAGATTTGAAAAAATTACATCAGTTTAATTAGTGGATCGATATTCTTCACTCCAGAAAAGTTTTGTTAAATCAAAACAAAACAAAACACCAATAATAAAAAACGAACTGCTACATCTGACCTAATAGGAATATTTTAAATTTAACAAAAATATCTCCAAAATTTCATGAGCTACATTTAACCTTCACCAAAAAATACCATATCTAGGAAAGAATCAATCTGACATCATTTCCTATGATGGTGACAATAACATATCTTTAGTGTCAGTGACAAAGTATCTTATTGATAAATAACTAACCTGCATTACTTCACGCTGACAATCGGTCAGTTGTTGTAAACTAGTAATGATTACATCAGTGGCTAGGATACCTTCCGTATTAACAAGTGTAGATTCATTGTCTCGAAGCGCCTTTAAATAAAATTTATTGAAATAAATCCATGCTTTTAGAAACAGTTAATTTATAGAAGTCCCGATCAGTACGTCTAAGCAATCCTAATCACCATTTTTATTGCTACTCCTTTGGTTAATTTAAGCATGAAAACATTGATGATAGATAAGAATCACTAATTCTGAGACAGCCTTTTCATATCCTCAACTCTGCATCCTCTCTCTCTCTTACACTTCCTAAGAAAAAAAAGGATCAGGATTCCGAATATTTGAAAAAACCCGACATATGTTCATTTTTCATAAGTTTTTTTAACAAAAAAAGGAAAATCTCCAGTGGTATGAAATACTAAAGTACAATGATGTAAGAGGGTTAACAATCAAATTAGTGCCGAAACGCTTAAGGGACTGGAAAAGGATTATTCGTGGCTGGCTATTCACATCAAGTATATATAACAATCGGACTTCATAAGCGAATGACCAATGGATTAAAGTGACTGTCCATTGTCCCTTCCTATGCAACATTTTATAGCAAAAATAAGTAAGATTAAGAGAAATTTACAAATTGAAAAGTTTGGAGTGTACAGAATGACTAAGTCATCATCAGAATTACCTGCGAAGATGAAATAAAAGGATACAACACTCGCGGATCACGTATATATCACAGATCCTTGCCTATCATGGAAATAGATGCCCAGGCAGATAAATGATAATACGTATTTAAATAGTCGTGGAAATACATAAGCAGATAGTCATGATTAAGCAACATCGGAATGAGGAGATCAAGAAAAAGTGATGTCGAAAAGACTAGTATAACCAACAAGTAGTACTGTTGTATGCAAGCGATGAGTATCCCGCTTGCTCCATCTCAGATAATGAAGCAACTTCTTTTATCTTTGTTACTGACTACTGGTATTTTTTTTTTGTATTTGTCTCTGACAATAGTTAATGAATCTGATAAATACACAAGAATCTAGCAAAGATATAGGAAGTTATCGAAAACTTGCACAGAATGGACGGTCCCATGGCGTAAAAAAACTATCAGCAATGAAGAAAGATAATGTAAGGCATTAATTTGGAATGGTGTACTAATAATAAAGAAATGAGATTTTCGTAGTACCACTTATTGACGGTTTTAAATTGATGAATAGAATTGAAAAAATTTCCATGGAAATCTCTGAGGAAATGTGATATTGGGCTTCAGATTTGAAGGTTCAAATGTTAAAGTTCCATTAAATAGTCATGATAATTTTTCTCATCCCTATAAATATCAGTACCAGCAGTACAGCATGGATAACGTAAACCTCAAAGGCTTTTGTTCGAAGTTATTATAAGCTTATTACCAAAATATCATCGCGTAAAGTTATAAGTTATCGTGATATCAAAAAATTGACATATGTCGAAGTAATAATGAATTAAAACAGAAGGAAAAAAAAACGATTAAACTTCAGCGTAAAAACACGCCGAAGTCCCAGATTCTACAAGTGTCAAGATTTAAAAATCCCAGATCCTATAAGTGCCAAGAGAAATGAACTGAAATATATAACCAACTTATTTTCTTTGTATAAATGCTAATTTGCAACTACTGCAGTTTAATTTTAGCTGGATAATATTTTATCATTGCAAATGTTCACCTGTAGCAGCTCGGCAGCATTATTTTTTACTCCAGTGACGGCATTTTTGACTTGGGTAGTATTATCATCTTGATATGGCAAAATATGTTCTGCACGCTCAGCGAAATTATTAGATTTCACCAAAGCCACCATATCCTCTCGCCAATTCTGCAAATAATAAGAGGATGAATGATACCGAAATGATTGCATGCCTAACAAATTTCTCATGTTAAAGCTTGACAGTTTTTTACCTCCATATTGATCTAAAACAGTTTTAGGTTTGCGTGAAAGTCAGAAGAATCTAGTTATTTCAGCACAAAATAAGTTGAAACATATCCAATTTTTTAAAAAGTTTAGATTGAGACGATTGCGAAGTGTGTGTAAGGATAATAAAGTGGAAATAATGACGACAAAAACATCGGATACAGAACTGCTAAGAACTGCTCCAGGTCACCAAACCTCGGTTAACATAAATTTGTTTATACCTTAAGCTGCTGAATAATCTGCTTGCAATCCTTAATAAAAACTGCAAATTTTACACCAAGCTGAAGAGATCTTCTTTGATGTGGCCAGCGATCAGCTAATTTTGCATGTCGTTGTTCTGCAATTTAGAAACTTTTAATATAAATGAAGTTCAGTTTAACTAAACAATTCGTTATAATGAAGGACTAACGGTAAACTTAAGTCATAAACAAACCACTCACCAATATCATTGATTAAACGCTCGATGACAGCAGCTGTTTCACGATTATCGATGTTCATCATCTTAGCTTGCTGCTCCAATGCCCTAATCAGCTGATTTCCTTCACCCATTGTAGTTGCATATGCCTAAATTGAGATGGAAATAAGCAAATAAAGGAAAAATTGAATATTTCAAAAATCACGGAAGTTTTCTGGAATAGATATTTCTTAAAATAATTAAACCTGAAAAGACTGATTTATAGGTGATAAAATTTATATATTGTGTAAGGAGAAATAACTATATCAGACATCCACTAAAACCTGCCGATGCAGAGTAACTGGTAAAGCATCTGTTACACAGAATTAGGAAGAGGATGCTAGATACCGTTAAAAGAGAGAAATGAAACTGAGCAAAAATTGAAGTCTTACGAGTCCTCAGGTGGAACAGAGTTATATTCACTTTTAATCCAAGAACTTTAAAATTTCAACTTCCATCGAAAAAAATTTAATTTAGTATGGTGGAAGACCAAACCTGCGCCGTAGCATCACTTTCAATCATCCACTCTTCTTTACGTCGTTCCCCTTCCTGAACATTTGTCGAAATAATGTCATACTGGCTACTTTTCACCTCCATTCGTCCATACCACTCCATAATTTCACTGTAATGTGTGTGGAACAGAACCGATTTATTCAGTAGATCTCGTCGTGCTTCGACCTAAAAGTAATTTCGTTCCATTAGCAATGTCAAAGGTATGGATCTCTAAGGACGATTAAAACGAAAAAAAAAGAAAAAGAAATCTAACTCTAACGGAGAAAGCTTCAATCCGCCTCCTCAACTCTTCCACCACAACAGTCATTTGCTGTACGTCGCACTCTCCTAAAATTACGTACACTTTTATTCATAACATTTACAGTC
Organism: Loa loa; assembly: GCF_000183805.2. Classification (NCBI taxonomy): domain Eukaryota; kingdom Metazoa; phylum Nematoda; class Chromadorea; order Rhabditida; family Onchocercidae; genus Loa; species Loa loa. The sequence continues at coordinate 88,727 of NW_018108402.1, read as the reverse complement.
ATTGAGATTTAATTTATGGAAATCATCTGCGAAGAAAATAGCTCAAAAAGTATTAAAACTGTTCTACTATCCATGTCATTTGTAGCAATGACAAGTTAAAAATACGGTTGAAACGCATATTCTAAAAGATCGTGAGCATACCGAGAAGAGATTTCTAATTTTGCTGTTAGTAATGAACAGATGTATGGAATATTATCCGGAAGACTGGTACAGATAAGTAAATGAAATAATTTAACTCGCGACAGTAGTCTCTTTATGGAGACTGACTCATGGCCGTAACCGAAATGATGCAGTTTCGACATTATAAAAAGATAAGTTAAATCGAGTGGTCTGATAGTTTTAAAGGTTGAAATTATTAGAGCTTTGTAAATCGTACAAAAGAATAGAAGACAAAGTCACATCATGAATAAGAACTTACCGGATTCAATGATAGTATTAGATGCAGTAAATAATTTTTCCGCATTTGAGTAGGTATTAGAGGCTACCGACCGGAAATGACTATGATTCCTTTGTAGCATTTTTGCCTGCGATAAATTATTACCAATAGCAGTGTTTTTATTCAGGTATGCATCACCGTGTTCTTCCAACCACTGAAGAACCTGAAGCAAAAAAAAAGCATTATAGTTCATATACGTTACAGTTCCTTTCCACATAGTACTCATACCGTGTTTCCCCGAAAATAAATCATCCCTTGAACATAGGGCTTGGTGACTTTTCAAGGAAAGGGTTGATATGAGCCCTTTCCTGAAAAAAACACCCAGTTCGATCTTGCCGCAGGGAACACCAGTGTCGACGTTTCCTACACCTGCGCCAAGTCCTGAAGAGACCTCAAGCCCACTCTCACCCCGTACTGGCCATTTCCCAACCTCGTTGCCACTCAGCCACGAGAAGTGTCAGCTGGCCGTGCCGAGCCTCCAGACTTACCGTGTTTCATCGATAATAAGACATCCTGAAAATAAGCCCCAGCACATTTTTTGTTTTGGGAGAGAATAACATAAGACCCTGTCCTATTTTCGGGGAAACACGGTATATTCAGTATCAGACGTCTTTACTTCTACGATTACTCCGGGTAAAAAAAATCAATTTCCGTGGTCATTAATTAACAAAGCACTAGTATATACACAAAAAAATTAATGCTTTCATTAATTTAAAAGATTCGGAGAACTGCTAAATTTCCGAAGTAGCTGAATCAAATCAGCAAGTAAAGAAAACATTAACAGAACGGCAAGACTCTATACTTCCCCCTCGTCCTCCATCACGGAACACTCCAACGCGTCGCCAAATTACAAGGTGAACATGACTAGATATCAACCTGTCGAGACAATTTTAAATTAAGCCAGTTGCTCACTTGTTGGTGAGACCGATGGTTTGAGATGTTTGATCATATCCAAGAAATGGAGATTCCAGATTGTCTTCAAAAATATTTGTAAAAAAAAGAAACCAACTCTATGAGTATCTGTTTCGAAAGCAATCAGCGCAAGCCTGGAATGTAAACGCAGCTTTTTGGCTTGCCATTGAGAATATAATTCTTTATGTGCTCGAGTTATTTGTTGAATCAAATCAACAACATGCTTATAAGCATTATTCTGGCCAACTGCATCATTTGCTAACGTTTTCAGGATCTGTGTTAAAGACCGGCCATCACCAACAGCCTACAATAATTATTCATCCATCACAAAGATCATTTAAAAAGCCACTTAAACACAATTACTTAGTATATCTAAAATTTATCCATACTAATTATTTAGATCTACTGATTTAGCTTTTAAAATGATGCCCCACTCGTTGCGTAAATTTTTTTTTCATCATATTAACAAATTTATATTAATTTTTTTCATCACATTAACAAATTTATATTAATTTAATGTTGTAAAGATCCCACTTTTCCGTAGTGATTGTTTCTCTTCTAAACTTATCTACCGCATAAGTTCTAACCGCTAGAGACCAAACAAATGTAATTATTTGCAGTTAGGGACAAAAAAGCAAACCTTTCATCTGGCTATAAGCAAAAAGGATTGCAATTAAAGCATATTTAACTAAACACTGCTTAAAAAATTACAAATTATATAATTCTTTAATGAAATCACAGACGATTGCGATTTCACGAGTACCTATTTGATAACTCTTCCTTTAACTGCATCAAAAATCTTGTCAATTTTACTTCAGCATATGTTTGCAAGAACATTTCGCCAAAACGTTCGTGTTCTGCGATTGCTGCCTCCAGTTCATCACCAGAATATTGACCCATCCGCCTACCATTATCCAGTGTAATACTATGCAACCATGATGGCGTGTTTGACAAATACTGTAATATGAACAAAGCAATAAATAAAATAATTTAAAAAAACCAAGTTTTTGAAAACCAAAAAACCCCTATCCGACTATGCCAGAAACTCCCTAGGTTCACAAATTTAAGTGTAACCAAAAAGTTTTTGTCAACATTACCCCTCCGATAACAGGATATAATAACCATACTATGTTAAATCCTGGAACAAAAAACTTACAATGTGACTTTTATGATGAAAAGAAAGCGTCAAATCAAGAAGGCGAGAACGCTGTTCATTGATCTGTTTGAAACGTCGCCACTCGTCATCCAAATGCATTGCTACATTTTCAATTTGTACTTTTCCATAGTTTCCAATTTCACGAAGACGCTTGGCAACTGTCATCACGTGTGATACATTAACTTCAGTATTCTGCACAATTCATCAATTATTTGGTGTCATATTTTATGTTATCAATGTTAGAACATGGATAAAAGCTTCGAAATACCTCGGGTAAGAAAAAACGAAACTATTCGCAAGATTTTCTTCGCTTCGCTTAAAAAAACTAGAATGGGTTTCAGAAAAAATCTTACATTGGCCGCTGCGATGAAATCAAGATGCTCTGCAAGCAACATCGAAGTTGACTGCTCAGAATCACCAATTTCAAGAAGTCGTTGCATTGATAAAGTATAATGACTGCGAATCCAGTCGAACATCTAAATGTATGAATTACTTTCTCACAGATATGAGAGAGAAAAAAAAATATTTCAGAAAATTAAACAAATTTGGGACACAAAGAAGATTGAGAAAAGATAATAGATGATAGGGCAGCAACTTTTTTGCCGAAAAGCAATTATAAAAACGTTCACTTTATCTGCATCTTGTTCAAAAAGTTTTAGTTGATAGCAATGATCCAGCTTCTGTCTACGTGTTTCCCACTGCACGAAAATTTCATCTCTGAAAAATTCAACGTTAAAAATAAGTATTAAAGAATGAAAACGAAAAAGAAATGTTTCATTCGGATCAATTTCAAATTATTTAAAAAATTAAACAAACTTTGAGGTACGAAGCGAATTAACAAGAGATGCAAGATGAGGAAGGGCAGCAGCAAGGTCTGGATTAGTTGTTAGTAGTCCATTTGATGAATTATAACTATCATCGGGTGTTTCGCCCATAAAACCTGATATCCTTTGTTGCACCTAAAAAAAAAGTGAGAAAAAACTAACAAATGAAAACGCAAAATTCTCCCGTAAAGCCCAAAAGTCACTAATCTGACTCGAAACCATTCGCAGTAAGTCAAATTTTCATGCACTTACTTGTTCAACGTCATGTTGAATTCGCTCGATTGGTGCACCTAAGATTTTCTTCTTCAGCACAACGTGTGCTGCTGTGGCACGTTCGGCTGTAGCAACATCAATTGGCATTTCACCATTTTTCATTTCTTCACGATAATTTTCGAAATTATGCATAACATCAATCGTTTGCCATATCAACCTTTCCAATTCCTAGTTTGATAACAATTATCTTCTTCATTGTAAAGAAATAGTTACGATAAATCCGTGCTATAGAAAATAAATTTGCGTTCGTCCCAATTAAGTAGATTTTTATGCTTAATAAAATGAAATTTTCGCCTGCATTAAAAAATAATACCGTGATATCATACACGACGATATATATGTATATATATATATATATATATATAATATATATCACACCATGGCATGGTATATATACTATAACTGAAAAATACAATAAGTCGAAACTATTTTACCAATCTTGTTTCAAGCCATTCGTCGTGATCATAAAGCAGTGAACCACCTAAATCACGTGTTAACTGCGATGAATCGACATATCGCGTAAGTCCTTCGACCGAAATCATTTGAATATCAAATTTATATTTTCCACTTGACACCGATGTTTTATGCTTTTCCCAGAACTTGTCCGGTTTAATTATCAAAACAGTATGCACTTCTGCAGGAAAATGCTCCTATAATTAGTAGATCAAATTCATTCATCTCAGACACCTAATCTTCATTGCGTTTATTGTGATAATAAAAATAAAAAACTTTCAATACATACATATAGCCGTGATTTTGAGGAGTTCCACTAATGACAAATTTCAAATTGTGAAGAATATTACAAATTGTTTCAGTTACATTCCAACTCTAGATTTTTGAAGTTTCGTTGGAATTTCCCTATTTCCAAAAAAAGACAAGGAGGACTTTCGTCATAAGAAATTAATCATTACTAAATATCCTCTTGAAATAAAGCATCCCTATTTACCTGTATACATTTGAGAATAGGTTTAACATTATTCCATGTTGTACCTTTCCGCATATCGATGATGATCGTAAATCCACGATCCTTATAATCGTCTCTGAAAAGCTCAAGCGACCATTCGAGGTATTTAAATTAGTAATTGTTTTATAGTTTGGTATATGACCTCCTTTCTACAAATAATTCATCTAACTAATATCCATGTAGCAGTTTACTCATTTTCTCTTGCGTCATAAAAATTTTATTCAATGCACTTTACACTTACCACTTACCCACTTACCCTTACCACTTACCACCCCTTACCACTTACCACCCCCCTTTTCACTTCCCCACCAACCCTAGGTGAAATAGGGCAAGTGTTTGATGTCTGCTTGATCTTTTACAGGAAGTTAATAAGGTATCATAGTATCTGATATGCACAGAAATGCACTGCACGGATATTTAGTAATCAGAATCCTAATAACAGGTTCTGCAAATTATACACTAACTGTCAATCACTAAAAAAGGTTCAGTTTTTGAAATCAACTTATTTCTACCCTTCAAAATTTCTGAAATTTCATTTTTCAAAAATGTTTTGTAGAAACTAACGCCGTAACAGCATGAAGATAAATAAGTATATTCCGGATATGATCGGAATTGATCGGCGTAGTATTTTCTCGAGCTGGGAAAATAATCACGGCCCTACCATTTCTATCTCTTGTACCAGGTAACAGAGCCACACGATCACGTAACACATGAAGAATATCCTCAGCTTTCGGGCATCCATCTCGCATCTCTACCATTTGATGATGCAACTCTTCCGTCACCACGGACCCTTGATGTCCTAGACTAAATTTAGATCTTTGCCGTAACGATCGTCCGTATTTCTGCAATAGAAAGCGATTTTATTCAAATTTCTCAAACAGATATGATCAAACACTCATCCTTTCCTCATTTTCAAAAAATTGCAAACAAACAATTCATAATAATTAATAATAATAATAACGATAATAATAATAATAATAATAATAATAATAATAATAATAATAATAATAATAATAATAATAATAATAATAATAATAATAATAATAATAATAATAACTAATAATAATAATAATAATAATAATAATAATAATAATAATAATAATAATAATAATAATAATAATAATAA
>NW_018108402.1:53852-82562 GCF_000183805.2 Loa loa | reverse complement strand
TAATAATAATAAATAATAAATAATAATAATAATAATAACAATAATAATAACAATAATAATAATAATAATAACAATAATTAATAATGATAATGATAATAATAATAATAATAATAATAATAATAATAATAATAATAATAATAATAATAATAATAATAATAATAAAATAATATAATAATCGCAATAGTAGCAATAATAATAATAACAATAATAATAGCAATATTATAGGTAATTGTTATTGCGAATAATTGTTATTATAATCACAATAAAATTATATTAATAGTAATAATAATTATTATCATAATTATAATAATAATTACTATTATCATTATTATTATCACCATCATTATTATTTATTATAATTGCAACAACAGTTATAATGATTATAGTAACAATAATAATCGCAAGCGACAATTATAACATTGAGATTAACCACTGACGAACATATAACTATTAACAAATATTAAGGATAACATCAATGTTGCTTTATGAAATTTTTAAAATAATTCGCGAATTTACGCATATTCTGAAGCTTGTTCAAGACTGCAGCTTTATAAAGATAATTTTTGCTGATAATTTTTGTAAGATATAATAGCAGTGATTATTTATAAAGATAATAAAGAGATGATTACACTCCAAACAATCATGATGAAATTTGCTGTAGTCATTGCTCATAGTCAAGTTTAATGAATGATCTATAGGAATTTTACTTCCTGCTAGATTTAAAATTGAATTCGAAACAGTAAAGTTGAATTCAAAGAATTCTGAAAATTTTGCGAATCGCGACAACTTTAAAAGTTTATCAAAAAAAAAAAGTTTATCAAAATAACGAGCGGTTAAAGTTAATAACATAACTTTTAAGATTATAATAAAAGTTCATTTAGATGAAAGTAAATGTTCGTGTAATGAATCAACAAAATTACGGTGAGTGTCAGGGAAGCAATCAAATATGACCAATCTAATTATAAAGTTGGGATTGAATCATAAAGTTGAAGCTATTGTTGATGGTGTTACCAAGAATATTATGGACGACTGTCATAATGATGGCGAAAAATAAAGCAAATCATGATAATTATCATGATCACGGCTTAAAAAAATAGTATGCGCAATGATCGGGTATCTACAATAACATAATGACACAAGATAAAAAATGCTTGATGGTATAATCAACAGTTGACAGTTGATAAGGGCAAGCATTTCAGATAATTAATATGACGAGATGCATGCCGCAAGTATTATTGACTTCGGACATAACACCGGTGAAGATTCGAATTTTATCACCATATTAGCGCTAAAGTTAGTAGCAACAGAGTAACTGATTAACAAGATAATAACATGCACAGTAATACCGCGCCTCCCTTAACTCCTGAGACCTCCTGGTAGTTCATCCCCCTCGGGTTCATCCCCCTCGGCAACTAGACCCCGGAAGTCCAGGGCCGCAAAACAATCAACATATCTAATGGTTTGTTTGTCAACTACTGCAGCTTTATATCCTCTTCTAATCGACAAGATTAAGATCTCTCCTTCCCTCTGGCAATCTCTCTCTCTCTCTCTCTCTCACTCGTTCCTCTGGATAACTTAGATATCCAGTAATTCAGCGCTCATTCGGTACCGCGATGTCACGGGTTTCATCAATATAGGACACATGGGAGAGGTAGATTGGAGAGAATAGATTAACTTTAACTGATATTTTTAATAAGATTCCTGCAGAATCCTTCAAAATTTATCATATGTTTGTCGATGAAAGCTATCGGTAATATATTTGGTATATTTTTAGACGTGTTTTTCTCCTCTAAAATATCCAAACTCATTGTGCTTTCCTTCAAAATTTTAAGGGTTTATTTCTGCTTGTAAAACAATAGGAAATGGAATGAAAATGAACAACTTGTTTAATATAACGAAATGTTACTATTAATGGGATATTGATCAGTTTGTTTATTTTCTTATTTATGTATTTATTCATTTGTTTGTTTGCTTTATTTATTTATTTGTTATCTATCTTATTTATTTACTTATTCGTTTGTTTTGAAACCTTTAGGATAGATGAAGTGATTTATGTTAATAGGCCGAATTCAAATCAAGAAGCCCACGCACTATCTACCGTTAAGCGTCGAGCTATACGTAATAAGCTAACAGTTTTACAACAATACTTTGTATTCTATAGCTTATCTTGAACTAATTACTGCCCTAATGAAATAGTTTGGAAGCAAAAATTGACCTATTGACCTTTCTTTCGTTCCTTCTCTCTTTCACTCTTCGAAAAATCATGAAGGCAAGAATTTGTTCATTTATAAGAAATGGGCGAATGAAAAATGGAATCCATCGATTCATCCTTCCTTCTCTCTGTCTCTCATTTCCCTTCCTTCTCTTGCATTCTTTTCTATCTCGTTCAACGGAATACGCTCTCATTTCGATACTCTCTATCTCGATCGTCCTACTTCTACGTTTTCTTTTTCAACTTTATCAGCCACCTCTTCATCTGCTTATTTACATCGAAGGCGGAGAGGCAGAGAAGGGAAGAAAGATGAAGAGAGGAGTTGGGATGCAACAGGAACAGGTATATTTCTATCCACTTTCACTCCAGGACTTCGTGTCTTGAATCATGTGGAAGCGGTTGATTAGGACGATAGCAAGTTTCCAACTCTTATTTCAGGTTTACAGATTCCTGTTTTAGGATTTACGTGATTTCCAACTTCTGGTTTGTAGTTTGTCAGATCCCTTTTATGCTCTTCTAAGTCTTCCGGGGTCGAAAAACAGATATGAAATTTCGATAAAGTTCATTCATTAGTCTAAATCAGATTGACATTGGTTTTCAGGTTCTTTAAAATGATATGATTTTCAGTTCTTGACTGACTGTTAAAACAATTCCTACCTTACAAGTTCACGTTATATCTGTTGGCGGAACAAGAACAGCTATAACGTGAATTATTTATGGAACAGAAAAACTTTTTTTTCTAAAGAAATATTTTCAAAAAATTCCTGTTTTTTCTGCTATCCTGCTTCTTGTTTCATTGGCTCTTTTTTTTTGATTTGCCGCTTGGTAAAGTATTTGTAAACTCTGATATTTCATCAGTGCAGCGATACAATTTCTGATGGCCAGAAAGTACGGTTTTCGGGTGACCACAAAGTTTTTTCTTTTTGTTTACTTAGATGTTTTTGGGTCCTGTGTTGTCCGAAACAGTCACAGTGGATTAATTGCTTTTTGTGATTTGTTATAAGTTTTTAAGAGTAACTCATCAAACTGTTAATTTGCATTTTTAAAGAAGTTCTGAAAAAAGCTGGAATTCTTTTCGAAAATTTCCGGATTATACATATTGGTGAAATTTGCAGTAAATGAGAGAGGCGATACTGCAAAGTTTTGGATAGTTTGTTTCCATTAAATTTTTGAATTTGCTAATTGTGATGATTTGGTCAATCGAATGTTTAGCAAAAAGCCATTATGTTGTTGAATAAAATATTTAATTTGGTGGTCGCATAATTTGCTCCATTATTTTCTGCTAGGCATAACAAAAGGCATTGTTAATGAAGAAACATTTGTCCTTTGACCTTTGATGCTGATCGAGAGGCTTTTAAAAATCTATGGTTTCGATATATCTACAAAAAGGAGAGGTTTTGATAATACCGTGCTCTTTTTATGTTTGCTAAATTTCTCTTCTTCCTATTTCATATTTGTTGGATGATATTTTTGACATTCCCATTTGTTTTTGTATGCTGAATTAAATAGTCATCCTGACTGGGAATAATCAATAGAGATATCGCGAAGAACGGAATACAATAAATTGTTACATCATTTCTTTTTCATTTTCATTCTTTTCTTGTTTACTAATGTAACATTGGCATAATGGACACTTGTTGTTGTTGTTGTTATTGTTGTTGTTGCTATTGTTATTGTTATTCTTTACGCTATTCACGTGTCAGTTTGTGGCGCTTTTTTTTACACTTTGTAACGTTTCGATTCTTAAGCGAGATACAATAATATTACAGTTACAACATACACGTAACATACGTGTTATTGCATTTGGTATATTTTAACAAATGCTTATAATTGATATAATTTTAAGCTACATGTTGAAGAACAGTATATTCTCACAATTCGTCGAATTTTGCAATCACACCAATATTAGCTGTGGTTGAAGTTACACGAATACCTCTTTACTCTTAAGGAATAGCTTTAGTCGATTCACATCTTTTCCATGCTTCTCATGAGATGCATGCCCACGACATACATGCATGTATGTATTTGGTAAAGATACAAACATATATAATTGCTAATGCAGTGCTTGTGTGTATACGATTCATCATTTACGCATGAATAGTATTCGTGGAACGTGAAATATGCTAAACAACGAAATGTTACGGAGTTATATTGTATTAACTAACATTAAACAAAATGCCAAGTTTTTTGACAAATTTATCGGAAATTTAGGATCAAATTATTCGAAATAATTCTTGGGATAAATTTTGTATAAAGTTTTAGGTTCAGCTTAGTTAGGTTAGAAGGAAAAAAGAATAAGTAACATATATACATACCTAGGATTTAGAGTGAGGTTGATGTTTATACATTGTGACTGGTTTTCTTTCTTTCTTTGCTTTCATGCATGAAACCATATGGACTATTGTTTGTGCTTATCCGATCGCGCATTTTATTTTTTTAAATTTCGTTATTTATTTGCGCAAGTTCTCACATATTGGATGTAACCTTCTTTGCCACATAATTCGTCGATGCTTAAAACCGGTTTCTGTTAATACATGAACCAGCTTCCAGCTGCTGGTTCATGTATTAATGCTTCTTGTTATGCTGGTTCATGTTATGTAATAAGAGTTTGATACTTTTTTTTTCAAAAAAAAAAAAAAAAAACAAGTCAAGATTTTGCAGTCATGGGCTTAGCAGCAAGTTCGGGACATGATAACGACGATTTAATAGATAAACTTATTGATGCCAACATTGTTGTCACTCATCGTGTTGAAATTGCCTTAAGGTAATATTTTTCTTTTTCAGTCTGTTCATTTCAGTCTGTAAGGTGCATGCAGAATGCAGCTGAAGTTGCATTTATAATGGTATATAGCATGTAGCTTGTATGGACGTTACTAATAACCGACACAAAGTGAAGCGAGATATTTTCGAATTACTTTTTCCAAGAAATTGTTGGTAATTCCCTTAGTTATTTGTTTACTTCGTTGTTTACTTAAAATGGATAGTGAGGCTTGCTTGCTAATATCATATTTCTTGTCGGTTTTCTATGATTTTTCAGATTGGTTGACCGTCGCCGGTTTTTTCCGGTAGAAGGCCGATATATAGCTTATAAGGATTTGGCTTGGAAAAGCGATTTTGGTTCTCCTGGACGTATACACATCTCTGCTCCATGTATATATGGCAACGTTTTAGAATGTTTGGATCTGCGAGAAGGCAACAGTTTCCTTAACGTTGGTTCTGGTACGGGTTATCTTAGTACAGTTGCTGGGTATCTGTTAGGTAAGCAAGAAAAAAGTGTTTTTTTTTTTTCCAAATTTACCATGAAGTTGGAATTTTATTTTACTTATTAGGATGAACAGAAGTCGTTAAAACGGAAATCGGTTGGAGCTTTGGCAAGCATAAGCAGTAGTTACGGATGCTTAATTTAACCTTATTCGTACCCTAATATTAAATGTTTGATTTATTTTTATCTATATATTGTAACTCCAGCATTCTATGTAAAGATTACACTGTACGCAGTATTTTATTTTATTTTTGTCTTCTTATCATTAATTCTAAATGATATATATTATTCATCGGCATGAAATATTGCAGTGCGGAAATCTAAATATGATCAAACTTTTTTTTTTTACTGCATTATATTCAACTACATTTCAGTGATTATTCGTCCGTTCTCGTTTATAGGTAGTAATGGTACGAATCATGGTGTTGAAATCCACCCAAATATCGTGGAGTATGCTCGTTCATTAGTTGTCGAAACATTGCATTGTCCGGAAACGCAGTGTTACGATTGGGCGATACCAGAATTCTCTTGTGGTAATGGATTGCATCTTAGCCCATCCCATTATAGTAAATATGATCGTGTATATTGTGGTGCTGCTGTTCCGGCATCGCATCGGCGAATCTTATGGGAATTATTGAAAATTGATGGTATTCTTGTGATGCCTTATGAGGATCAGGTAATAATGCTTCTGGACAATGGTATTTCCGATCATGATTGGAATATCCGTTTTTGCCGTTTTACAATTTATTTAAAATGAAGACATAAGTGAAATTTTTTTTTCTTTATGATTTACGTCAATATGCCATATATAGTACGTGTCGTTCCAGACGTTTAGTTAGCAGCTGCTTGTATTGCAGCATTTTCAAACTACAAAAGCTGTAACCTTAACCAATGTTTGCTTATGTCAGCAGCAACTGAGGTTTACTTGTGTTGTGTAATGAATATTTTACTCTGTGAAAAGTTTCCTGTCAGTTTCAGTTGCTACAAGTACGTCGACAAGCAGCGAATGTATTCGAAGTCAAAATTATTACTTCCGTTTCATTTTCGGATTTCATACCGCCTACTGAAGAGGAAACATCAAAAGAGCTCTACTCGAATGCTCCATCGTTCAGAACGATTGCTACGTTGCAGTACCTGTGCGCCTCATCAATTCGTAAAATTATTCGTGCTGCAGTTGCTGCAAATCATCAAATACATATTCGAAATTTTGTAAGTATATTTTGATTTTTCGCTACGTAATGGGTTCCTTGCTTTTCATGAGATATGAACATTGGATAGGATTATACTGCGTGCCTGTAGGTAAATAAGGGATGAAACGATCAGTAATTATGAGGATTATTAGTTACCCTTCGTAATATTATTAGTTATATGTATTATGAGGACTATTAGTTGTATATATTTTTCTCTGTTGTTTATCATACTATTTTTTATTGGATTAGTCGATAGGCTTTGGTAATCTCTGCTCAGCTGTCGCTGTTTTATCTGTTTTTTAAGGTTAGTCAACAGCCAAATCGAACACGGGAAAATCACGTCATCGTCGAATTTCGCGATGGCGAAGAGCCAGTGGCACGTCAAGCTCATTTCGAAATTCGTCGCCCGCCATTTCGTGAAATATTAGCCATCGTTGGAGCAGACTTTGTAATTCACTTTCTGTCGCATCTCTAAATTGAAATAGACTGTGGATCGCTTGACGTTCATGTCATGAGAGCACCTTCGATCTTATTAGCTTATTGTGTGCTTCATAGCACGTACGTATATCACGTGACATGTACTTACATTTCGCTCCGTGAGGGTGCGTTATATTCTGTTTGATAATAGTTCATTTTGATATTTGCATAATGTTGGCATAGATGAAAAAGTGATGCTTCTGTGCAGGTTGGTGAAGATGAGAATGCGAATAATAATGAGGTGGAAGAGGTAAATCCTGAGCGAAGAAGACGTTTGGCCCGTGATAGATTCCGAATGGTGTGGTTTCGGCATCATCTTCGTGCGCACATTGCTAATCGAGCTGTGAGAAGGTTTAGATATCTGTTTTGCTTGCTACATGTTTTGTGTTTTTAAACCAGTGAATTGTTTTTTTATTCACCTTGACAGCTATATGAACTCAAATTTAAATATTAGATTTCAAAACTTTTATTTAAGTAGAAATTATGGCCATATATTATTCATATAATTTGAATATGCAAAAAATAATCTTCAAATAGCTTCTCTCTTTTTTTACAGTTCGATATTTTTCTTTTTTTTATTGGAAATCACTTCTAGACGTCGTCCACATGAAGCGGAAGCGCAAGAAGATGCTGGAACGGAAGATGGTCAAAACAATGATGCTGGAATTAATAACGGAAATGAAAATTCTGAGTTCGTTTTACTTAAGCGAGCCGCTACTTTATTTCCGGTATATAGAATATAAAAACTACTAAATTTCCGGATGGTTGCAAAACCGGGCATGGTCATTTTATCGAATGGAATTTGAAATGCCAGCCTCCAAACATTACCATGATTCCAGCTATTAGTTAGATATTCGATGGCTTAGATTACCTGATCATTCGGTTCTGAATTTACTTGAAATATCTGGCAATATATCCCACAACTTTTCTTTATATGTAGTTATTTTGGTAATATTACGAAACCAGAAAATACATAGTTCATTGTTTATAATATTATTGCAGATATAGTGGTTCGGGTTCAGTGCCCGGAACTACTAGTGATCCTACTGATACGTCGGTAGATACTACTGAATTGTGTAGTGATAGTACCTCAACAACTGGACGCTCGAAGAAACGCTCACTAAAGTAAGTTGTTCGCATGTCTTTTGTAATCAGTTACGGATTTTATGCAGGTATTCTGAGTATTTTATAGCTGCTTAGTCATTTTGACTTACCTTTTGCTCAATTCAAAGTGGAATTATTTTTATCCATTTGGAACAAACTTCTGGGATGTATACATTAGTCTCAATTCGGATTCTGAAGTCGCAGATTTTGATACTCTATTCGTATGGAAGTTCCGTTAAAAGTTCACTTTTTATCGATAATGGATCCAGTTATGCGTTTTCTTCTTGATAATAGATTCAATTATAATTAATATTATTCTCTTGCAGAGATTTATGAAATTTTACCTCACGTTGATTTAACGTGCCTAGAAAATTTAGGTTTATTGTTTTTTAGGTAGGTTTACTTATTAATCCGTAATCTAGAGAGGTACAAATGACTGAAAGTTGGGTTAAGTAATCATCGGTAAGTAGCTTTCAGTAGTTTCGCTAACCCAGTGAATATTAAATAGCTAAATGGATGAACAGAATATCTTCTTGATGACAAGAAGGAAATACATCTGGCTATAAGTTGATGCTACTATTTCTATGGGCAAGCAAAAATCTGTTGTGATTGGAAGTAAAATAGCTCTCCTATTCCTTGCTGTTTTTCCACTTTCAACTTTGGCGTGTTTCATTTTTCAACTTTAATTCATACATCGATAAATTTTAGCGTGGAACACGAAGGTGAAAACAGTTTGAGTGTTAAGCGACGCAATGATGATGATGATGACGGTTTCAGAGATAGAGAAACGATGGAAACTGATCTTGTCAATGACTGTAAGGCGCAAACTATTCCAAAGCAAAATCTTCCGGATGAAAACAAATCAAATGGTGATTCTGTGGTAACTTCCATAGCTCAGGAAACGCAAGAAAAAGAAAGGAATGCTAATCAAAAAAACGAGAAAAAACATCTTGAAAAAGGAGAGAATTCTGGCAATATGAAATTTGTGGAGGGAACTGTGGAAAATAATGAGGAATCCGTGGGTGGCTGGAAAGAAATGGTTGAGCAACTACGAGATATGCGGCGAAAAGAAGCTGAAAGTAGTGGAAATATTGTTTCGAAACATAAAGAGAGTAACGGTTGTTCAAGTCTCCTAGATCAAATGGACTCTTGTCAGAATTTGACTGAAGCTGAGAATGGCATTACTTTGGATAGCAATTCCTCCGATCGTAATCACGATGAAAAATGCGAGCAAGAATCGAGCAAATTTACCAATCAATCGATTCAAGTTCAGAATTCGAAAATACGCAACGAAGCAAACGATAAAAAGTGGGTTACTAATCTTGCTAATGGTAACATACTTTGTACGAAATCTGACGAAATGGGAAACACATTAAAAGCAGGTCATGAATTTTTTCCATCTCCTAAAAATCTTAACTCGAAGGACGATCAGTTAGTATGGCAGAATAACAGATTATACAAAAATAAAGCAGAAATCAGTTCTTCAAAACGATATGATTCGAGTAAACATGGAAATCTGGTCGATACTGGCAGTTCTTCAGGTAAATCGGAAATTTTGAGAACCTCGAATAGTGAATTGGAACAGGATAATCATCACCTGGTTACAAGTACCGACGAAGAAAACCCTACTGGTAATGGTGATGATGATGACGATGATAATGATAATGATAATGATAATGATAATGACGATGATGATGACGACGACGATGATGATAATGATGATGATGATGATGATGATGACGATGATGATGATAGCGATGAGGATGGTGATAGCGATGAGGATGGTGATGATGATAATGATGATGATGGCGATGACGATGAAGATGGCAGTGCGAGTAGTTCGAGCGATGCCGAAGATCAGGAAAATATTCCGGAACGTGTTAGCCATCGTGTTCGCCAACGAGATGAAAATGAATTATATTTGGCTGTTCGTCAAACAGCACGAAGTATGAGTGATGCAGTTAGTGGTCAGGTAATTTTTTCGATTGGCAGGTTTTCATTTTTATACTGAACTAGTTTATCAGCTTCATTTCATATCCAAAAAGTATAAACTTTTTTAAAAGTGATTTCCAGATTTTATGTGTTCAGTAAACTGGTTGTGTATGTCAGTAAGCAATAGACTGTACTTTTTATATACTTTTTATATGATTAGTAAATGATTAGAGAGGTAAAACTAATACCATTCTTGTTCTTATGAATTGTGGTTGATGTTTTTTCACACCTAAACCGTTAAGTTAACAGTACACTGATCGAACATTCTACATTTCTTAGATTTTTGTTTTTCGGTTGTTGGCGATCTTTTTTTTCCTTTGTTTAAGGCTTCTAATCATAACCGTGGAAATAGTGGTGGAAGTGATTCAAGTGGTAATAACTATCATGATGCTGTAGACGATGAGTCTATGTTTCATCGTAGATCTGACGGTGCTGATGAGGTTTGTTTTTTTTCGTCCTATCCAGATATGTGTCATTTCTCTCTGGGTGGCATTTCGGAATTTTTCGCAACGTCAGGTATTATTGCTGAGTTGTCTAGAAATGAAATCACATTTGTCATAACAATTACTCAACTCGTACCTCAAGGGACGTTTACATTGTCATCGTCTTGAAGAAAACGGTGTTTCATTGCTAATTCTTAATTTTCAATGAAACATTTTTAAGATAAGAATTTACTTTCAGCTGCAAACGGAAGAGGAGAAGAAACGTGAACAAGCACGGTTGGAAGAACGTGAGCGCCAGTTAAATGATATCCGTACATTTGCTGCCCTGTTCGAAGGTCGAATAATGGAATTGCCCTTGAACCGTGCTCTCAAAGAATATATCAAATGCCTTTGCTAAATAATGAAAATGTTGCCATTAAGTTCTGTTAGCTTACTTCTGACTCAGACTGTAATTATACCTTCCTTTACCACTAAAAAAAGGAAAACAACTTTTGTCCCTTGAATAGGGGGAGCTTTACAAATTGAATCTTCTGCAAGTGGCATAGGAGGCCGATTGGCTAACTGCTTACTGTTGCTTCGATCGCCTGTTCAAAAAAACATTCAATAATGATTTACCGCATGTGATCGAACGATTTCCCTATTACGCTTTAGGATACATTTACATCTGTCCAATCCAACGTATGCGACATTTTGGTTTGTTACTTCATTTCTTCATTACCTGCTGATTACTTCACTAGTTTCATTTAATGCATTTTGTTCGCTTTCATTTTATATTTTCAATGTAAAAACGCAAACAAAAACACATGTTTTATTTTTACAGAATTCAAAAGTACCGTTAAATAGATTGGGATGGTTATATCAAGAAATTGTGATTTTTTTTTTCCTTCATAACTGTATAGGTATCTTGTTTGTCCTTATTGTATATTTTCTTCTGTGCATATTACATTTCCCTATCATTGTTGTCCACATTCAAATAAACCAGAAATAATTCTTCCCCTTACCATTTACTACTTTAAACAATTTTTTCCTCGTTTCATAAGTTAAATATTTATGTGTTACGTGAGTTATTCCAAATTTCTGCATCAACCATTTTTTTTTTACAACACGTTTTGTATAATAGTTATATAGCATATATATTTTTTTTTTCAAACAAAAAGAAATAGGAACAAAGAGTAAATGATATATATAGAAATAAAGAAGGAAAAAGATGGTAGTTCCTATGAATTCAACATCATAAAGAGATAGATGTAAGTAATACAGCTCATATGTGATGTGCCTAAATGAAATGCTTTTTATTATATCACAGATTTAAAAAAAGGATATAAGATATATACGAATTGAATGAAAGCTTCCGAAATGAAACAATTAGTCCTAATGAGTAATCAATTAACTCTATCTTGAAATCCCTGTAAGGGATTACAATTTACCATAAATATATGGGAGATTTATCCAAAAATATTCATAGAAGATAGGTGAGATACTAATTAAATATCCTAAATTAGAAACTTGAAAGGCTATGTAAGTCACATTCCATATACATTTCTAGTAAGAAATAAACTTAATTTCAGTCATAAATACTATCAGTTGCATAAAGCCTTCCCTTATACCCGTTACGGTAAACAGCAAAAAAAAAAAAAAAACTTTCCCGATATTTTAACCATAATATAATAATTTCCTTACGTATTAAAGTGTAAAATGAAAATCTGATATATTTGACAAGTGTACATTCTCTACCAATAATCTTTAATTAATAGTTGTCATATAAAAGTAATTTTTCATTCAGTAAATTACAAAAGAAAAAAAATTGAATGGCTTGAAGAATAACAATTGGCTTTAAAATAATAAAATTAAAAAATAAAATGAGAGGAAAACACAGCTAAAAAAAAAAAATTGAGGGATTAACGAAATGAATAACAACAATATGTACGAATGAAAATAAACAAGAGGAAATTGCAGTGATAAAAATAAAGTTAAAATATTTATCAAATATAATTTGGCACTTCTTGGCCAGTGAGCAGTCGAAACATTGATGTTGGCATTGTCTTCATATGAATCTCACCAATTGCTGTTGCTAGCATATTAACAATTTTTTCATGTGGAACTGCAACAACACTTTGTGAATTAATTTCAATAATTCGATGGCCAACACGAATTCCACCACGTTCCGCTATACCACCACGTAATAAACTACAAATCTAAAATGTGAAAATTTTTGAAGAAAAAAATGAAAGTAAATTTGCTTATGATAATAATTTTAGAAAAGATTTGAAAAACTTATTGCCAAACAAGTATTATATTAAACGTATTCATAAATTACATGTAGCATTATTATGATTTAACTGATAATTGATCATAACCTCCCATTTTAATCCATAATTAATCTGTCTATCTCAATAGATTACAATTTTAATTTAATTTTTTTTCCTATCAATTCAATACATTACAGTTTTGTTGTAAATTTTTTCAAACTAAATTGTATTCTTGTTTAAAAAACTAATATTTATGAAATTTTAAACGAAAAAAGTTTAGTCGTCGGAAACATTTACTGCGAATAGTGAATTTCTTTTTATCCATTCTAAAATTTCAAACAACAGTAACAACCGAATAAATAAATAAATAAAACCATAAATAGTAATTTTAAAAGGTGAAATAAAGTAACAATAATTTTTACCACTCCATTTTGTACACTAAAACCAAGTTGATATTTAGTATCAGGACGCCGAATTTTCACTTCAACAACTGGTGGTGTTGAAACAACCGTTAATTTTACAGCAGTGCAACTCTTTGTCGCCTATAAATATTACAAACAATTTTTTTAATAAATTATCATCCAAATAGTAAAAACAGATGAAAATAATAATAATAGTAGTGGTAATAATAATAATAGTGGTAATAATTATTAAGCTTCTGAAGAATTATCATTAGAGAAAATTCAAATTTGCTAACCTTAATATTTTGCTGTGCTGAAGCTAAAGGAAGACCTACTAGGGAAATGCCATTAATTGCAATTATCTGAAAAAAAATTAGGAATAAAAAAGAATACTGGAATGTAAATCTTGTTTTTTTAACTTTTGTATTTCATTTTCTTTCTTAAATTTATAATTTGAAAATTTCGTGAGAAAAATAAATAAATGGTCGTTACTTTTTAATTAAAAAAAGATATCCTACCTGATCACCAATATTCAAATGATTGCAACGGCCCGCAGCACCATTTGGTTGTAAATTAGCAATAACAACCGTTGGTAACATTGAACCCCAACCGGATTCAACAACTACAACACCTAACGGTTCACCAACTTTTTTCGGTACAACAACATCTTTTTGTGTTTCCTTTTTAGCAAACATCTCCAACTCGTCACCCATTAATTCCTGTGAACTTAATACTTCCTGAAATCTTCATTTTACAAAGTGACTGCAGTTTGAATTGTATATTTACATTGTTAATTAGCAAATAAAAGGTTCCTAAAATTTATTTTAAAACATGTAAAACTTCCTTAAAATATATTAAAATATCGATAAAAATTAAAAACTGAGTAAATAACTGGCAAAAATTAAATAAAAAAAAATATCATTTAATTATCGATAGACTAATCAATAAATTGTGTGTAACGAATGAAAAAAATGATCCTTTTCTTAAACGTATAGTTACAATTATGTAAAGTTAAATTTCAATACATTATTGAAGGTTAAGTAAATATAATTCGAAAAATAATTACCTATAATAGCAAACATGACAGAGCATTCATGAAATTAAATTTGAAGTCGATAAGTTCAAAAACACAAGAAAATAAATTTCATTCGGATTAAAAATATATACTATAAAATTTAGTGCAAAAAAGTAAAAAATAAAATGAACCTGATAATCAATTTCACGCAAATATGATGGATCATCGATACCATTTGCTCGAAGAAATTCAACATATGCAACTTGAAAAGCTTGTCCAATGGATTGGGCAATAAATGATGCTTCATCGGATTCGAAAACATGACATATCACGCGAGGTGTACTGTAAACAAAAATATTTTCTCTATAATTAATCTATCACATCCTTTTTAATATTTCATTTGAAAAATACAATTATTACTTGAAATTTTAACAAAATGCAAAATACATTCATCGATGATGGATGAACTTCATTTATAATGATTGGTCAATCCGAGGAATTATTAAAATTCCTGAAATTGAACTATTATTATGGTAGAGATCATTTTAACAACATTCTCCCTCTCTTTCTCTCTTCTCCCTTGTCCTATTTCGTTATCCACTTCCCTACAGTATATATTAACTAAATGAAATTCATTAATTGCATTTGTCACTTTTCCACAAAATCAAAAATATCTCTTGTACTAATTGTTCATTGATGTAACTTTATTTCATCAATTTTTTAAATTCCTCCATTTTTCCTTAATGAATCTCAGTAATTTATTATAAGATTTAAATGAATTTTATTTTCATTTAATTTCTCACAGATCATTTCTTTCCAAAATATCAAAAATATCATCAAATTTAGCTTGATCAAGTTTTTTTGATCAAATTTAGAATTAAAAAAATTAACTTTAAATATAAAATTTATTGCGATAAAAATTATAAAAATTTCTGCTTTCAAACTGAAATAACCGTTTAATCCATCTATCGACTTTATTTCAAATTGTAGCTTACATCTACATCAATTAACTGGTCGTATCATTTCGTACTCAAATAATCAAATGGAATAAAATTGAAAATAATTCGCGTTAATATCGAAACAAATGAATGAATGAACAATAAATTTTCAATAAACTTTTCAAAACACCAAACTTTTCCCCCTTTTTTATCATTATATATTAAAATGAAAATCTGAAACATCCGATAAATAGTTTGCACATTAATGGATATGAATGGAATTCTTAATTGGAAATAAAATGAGGAAAAAAAATAATGAAAATATATACAAAAAAGCATTCCTTTTTAAATTACAAATTTAACAGTTGAATAATCTAAAAAGTATTTGATAAGTGAAATATTTAATCAAAGAAGTAAAGTATTTGATAACACTTTAGCTTGATAAATTTTTATTTATTAAAATTTGAATCGAAAGAAAAGGAGTCAAAAGTTTATAAAATTCATATTATCATCTTTGATAATCACATAAATTTAATCAACCTATCAGTTAGCTATCTATTATATATTTTAATCTATTTTTAATGGAAAAGTCTTTAAATATTTCTCGATAAATCACAATTAATAAAGTAGAAATTTCAATTAAAAAGATTGCATACCTTACGGAAAAATCCTCCTTAGATGATTGCGACATTCGGCGTGCCATCAAGACAACCAGATCACCGATATCAGCAATATATGATATTGTTCGTAATGCGTGATCCATTAATATATCCTGCAAAAGGACAAAAAAAAAATTTACCTTCCTATGTTTTACCTTTTTTGTTACTGAAATTATACAACAAAATTATTGATGATACTTCCAGACAATCCATACAAATAAACCGGTCAATAAAATAAAGAGAGCGATTATGGAACATACGGCAAAAATTTTTACCAAGACATTTTAAAATAATATGGTTCAAAATCCCCTGTATGAGAGACTGTAAATGTGAAAGGTTTGTTAAATAAATGAATAAATATTCGATAATTTTGAAATGATTTCAGAAAATTTAATTGTACATAATGGATTTATAATTTTAAACTAGAAACATCTAATATAT
The DNA here is from genome assembly GCF_000183805.2 of Loa loa. Taxonomy (NCBI): domain Eukaryota; kingdom Metazoa; phylum Nematoda; class Chromadorea; order Rhabditida; family Onchocercidae; genus Loa; species Loa loa. The sequence continues at coordinate 66,179 of NW_018108402.1, read as the reverse complement.
TCCAAAAATTATTGCATGAAATAGTATTCTAAATTATGCTATTTGAATGAAATCCTGATCAGAAATTATAAAATTTTTTAAAAAATTTTCAATAACAATCTTTAAATATATAAGAAATTTAACTTTTTATTAAGAAATCGGATGAAATTAAAGAAAGAAGAATACAATAGAATAGTTAGTTGGACTAATGCAATTATTTAGTATCTGATATTATTGCAAAAACGACAACAATAACAAAATATAATAAGAGTAGCAACAATTTCCATTACTATATTTAGGTATATCAAGTCAGAAACTATTGTAAATAATGGTATCAGACTTAAACTGTCTTAAATGAGGATATCAGAATAAACTTTGTCACAAGTCTAAATTTCCATTAAATTTTGCATATAATAAAAATTTTAACTTTTCCATCAATATTTAGGTAAAAAGTGATAAAGGAGAAATTGGAACGTAATAGAAAATAAAGTTATGATAGTTTAAAAAAAAGAAAGAAACAAAAAAGGAAAGTGTCTACTAAATATAACTTAAATGTAACTTTAAAAAAATACAACTTAATAAATATAACTTAATAATTTAATAAATATAATATGACTTGACAAATATAACGTAAATACAACTTAGTCCAAAAATAGTCGAACAAAGAAATTTCAATTTTCGATTTAACAATTTCTTTGACGATTTATTCTGTAAATATTATATAGATAAATAAAACAAATCAATTAATTAATTAAGTAAATACATAAACAAGCAAATAAATCAATGAATGAATATAAATATAGAAAGATATACTAAAAAATTGTCTATATATGCATACATATGTATATATATACATATATATATACATATATGTATATATATGTACATGTATGTATATATATACACATATACATATATATATATATATATATATATATACATATACATATATACATATTTATATATATATATATACGTGTATATATACAAATATATATATATATATAATGTATACATATATATATTGTATGTGTATATAAAAATGAAGAAGATTCAACAACCTGCTGAATGAGACTACTGCTTCCATTCAGAGCGCATACCAAAGGGTCCATTAACAAGGGTAGGTAAGGCAACAATGACGACAACCTAAAAAGAGATCCACTCACTTGATATCCAACATTTATAATTTATATATGATTTTAATATTAACGCAATTTAGTTGTAAGTTTTGTTTAAAAAGAATAGTTAATATCCACATTCAACTCTTATACATAATACTTAAAAGAAGACAGTATCGAATATCTTTAAAAAAATTTCGGACAAAAATTTCTTGATTACCTTACGGGTACGGTTAAACACAATTCAATAAACAATTCACGCATTTGCGCCCGATGGGTACTAGATTGAAGACGATTTAACTGATGCAGAAGTGTCGGCAGAAGGGGTAGAAATGTCTGGTAAAGCAAGTCGTAGCTTCCGCCACCAATTGAACTGAAATGATTTGGAAAATCTAGATAATCGTATGGCTCTCAAAGGTTCCTTATTGAAATTGATATTAATTTAATAATGATTTATATATGATGTTTAACATTAACGCAATTCAGCTGTAGGTATAATTTGGAAGGAATAATTAATATTCGCGTTTAATAGAATATGTTTGATAGCCTGCAGAAAATCTTCGAATTATGTAGAATCAAAGTTAATGACTAGCAGTTCCGTAAGTTATTATAGATAATTCTCGATCCATACTTTATCGAACTGAATTCGATAAAGTTAAAGAATTTCGAAACATTCAATACCATGGATATAAAGTGGTATATATAAATTGTAAATAGGATATAACAGCTTTTGTATATTCCTCGTTATTTACCACTTATGATATCTGACAACAAAACCAAACAGTGATCGTAAAAAAAAATTTTTTATTCCCTCGAAATGGTATCTTTGAAGATAATAAAAATCACTAGAGAAACAGGAATTACCGGAAAAGTGCTCGAAGCAAAAGAAAATAATTAATTGGTTCTCGAGCTCGAAGTGCCAACTTCATCGAATGTAGAACCAGATCATGTAGATATGGCTGGAAGAAGAGAATTTATTGAAACTTTAGCTGCTTTTAAGACCAGAATTTCAAATGTAAATTGAAAAAAAATGCAAACTGCTTTTATTAGTTTAAAAACAACCGCAAATCTTCCACTGAAGGAGTTTTTTTTCGTTATTAATTTCCATTTATAAAGAAAAATAAAATAAAAAATTAGTCTAAAAAAAATTTCGGACCATGCAAAGACTTGATTATCTTACGGGTACGGTTAAACATAATTCAATAATTCGCGCATTTGCGCCCGATGAGTACTAGACTGAAGATGATTTAAGTAAGCATTAGACTTAAGACTGTTCAAAAAGTATATTTCATATTCTTAAATTCTCAAAACATCAAAAAATGGTATCTGTACTCGAAGCATTCGTTCATTTTCTGCGCATCCTGAAGGCTGCGAACCAACTGAAGAGAATACAATTTTGAACAGTTTCAACCAGAGAAAAGACCTTTCCGAACATTCTGAAATTTCATCTCAGACAGAAATATTATTTTTCAATATATAATTTTTCATCGTTTCAAAATCGCTACTGTAGATTCTCAATTTCTACAATTACTACTAAACAAAACATATATTTTCCGACATAGGTTACATTCTCCTAATTTTCGTGCTAATCGTGCTAAGTTCGCCTTCCGTGTAGTCCTCTATATCACATATCATTATTACCGAAATTTGAGTTAAGTATTTTGTATATCAGACAACATAATTAGATAACAGTAGTAAAACAACTAATACAACTAATACATTAGCTAAAAACTCCATCACTGAAAAACGTGATTAAAAAATATGGAATAAGAGAATCGAGTGAAGAAGAGCTTACCAGCTAGATCTGGTAATTTCTTCATGAGGAAACGAATTAATATATCACCAAAATTGGCTGACGTCAAAGAATTAACCAGCAGTGAACTACATATGATTTGAAGTCCATAATTTGAAGCCAATCTTTCGATGAAATACTGAAGAGCAAAATCCCGTATCCCGTAGATAAAATGGCAAAATGAAAAAGAAATAAAAAAAATGCACTGAAGAAATGGACCATATCAAGCTTTAAGACTTACATCAATCCGTTTTGATATGATTTCTTTAAAAATTGATGGATTCAGCAATGTAAAAATGGAACCAAAAAGCTCCAAAACTTCCTTCTCCTCTTTTGTGCGTACTCCATTTGAAAACCTTAATTCAGTTTGACATTTTCCATTTCGTTTTTTTTATTTTAATGCTATCATAAATTTTTTCTATCTGATGCATTTTCTTCGCGTCTTTTGAATTTCTTGGAAAATTAAAGCAGTGACTAACCTTTGCTGTGTTGATGGAACTTGACTTGACACTGGGCAGATCACATATATATCAAGACATCGCAAACCATAACGGAAGAGCTGCTCAATTATCTTTGCTTCATAATCTGGCGATATCGCATCTGGATGACTAATTTTTAGTGCAATATTAATAAATTCTTATTTTCATTAGAAAATAAGTTATTCCTAATGTCTGAATGACCATTCTCAGCCATATTAGCAATGAATAACTATGATATAGTGCAAATACTTGGCGAAATATAATTTTCATGCATATCATTTAATGCTAAAAGTTGGCTCGTTAACTTTATATTACAAACATAAATCGCAGATTAACTATGGATGATTTCCTATCAATGGGAAAAAAATCTGACGATTTGTAGCATGAGTATCCTTCAAAGCATGTACGGCATGTTTGCAGGCTTGAACAAGCACTCGGATCATGTTCCTACATTCAAGCAGAGTGTAAGATGGAATGCCAGTAACCCAGTATTGACTCAGTATCTCTTCAGGCGTCGATGTCTGGAAAGAAGACTAAATGATAAAAACAGAATGACTGTTGTATATGACTGACCATCCAAAAGTTCAACAAGGAAAAATGGATAAAAATAAGCGATTGTTTCACCACATCTGTAAAACGCTAGGATTATTCATACCATGTCGTTGAGACAGATCATGAATACAGAACAAGGTGCTATTATACGTCCATTCCATGCAAGGATTTCCTGCGAACTTTATCAAAAAAAAGAAAGGAAAAGCATATTGGCCCAGTCGATTCTGCCTACTAACTAGGGTATAAAAGTCTTTAAAAATGAGCAAATTATGAAGATACCAAAGTATAACTTTTACTTCATTCCAATTTCCGCAATAAGGATCTCACCTTCCCTGTCTTCGTTGATACTGGAAGAAAGGAAGACGATGAACTATGACTTTTATCGTTTTCATTACCCCAGGTACAGAAATCAAAATCGCTTTCTGAAGAAAGCGGTGATGTTGGATCTTCCTTAATCATTTTGTTACGGACGACCAGCTAAAACATTAAGATATTAACCATTTTGGAAATTTAAGAAATTCTCGTTAGTATTTTTTTTTCATAATTAGTTCTAATACAAATGTAATAAAAATTTAGCAAAAGCTGCTAGCATTTCACAAATTATATCTTCGCGGTCCAGCTTCATCATTGGAAAATCATTAAAAAAAATGAAAAAAGTTGCTTAAAAAATCAACATTAACCTCATCCAATTTGCCTTTACCATTTGCAAAAGAAAAATCACCGCGTGATGACTGGGAAGTGCTAGAAATTTCAACGCATAATAAGACGAATTGAAGAAACAAATATTTGTTATCTTCATGGATTAAAGTAATCCATGTTTCAAATATTAGACACGCTTCAAACGTATCAGTTAGTTCTGTTACTACACGAATTTTTATGGATTTCGAATCATCTTACAAAATGAAAAAACAATGTTTCTCTATGAAACATCCTAAAAAGAAGTTATTTATTAGGAACAAAGATCCTAGAAATTTCTGTTTACAAGAAATTCATCCATGCCCAATTGTTTGTTATGCACAGAAAATTGATATTTTCGACTTCCATAATAAGCGTGCTTTTCAAGAATTGTATAGATTAAAAAAGATACCTAACACTTCTATCAGGATAGAGTAAAGGTGTATTCATGATATTATTCGCATTTTTTTCCAATATTATCGGTAGTTGGTACCGCGCCAACCATTTAAGTTTCCGCACATAATTTTCCAATAAACAAAACAGTATATCACGGCACTAAAAGTAAATCTCAAACATTCATCCCCTCATTTAGTTTTCTTACAGATGTTGTTGAAAATGGAATAAAATCGTATAAATGCTAAAAATGATGTCAAAAGTCTCTAAAATTCGCAACTATTCTAATGCGTATTATCTGCTTCCAGTAATGTATATCCCATGATACTACATGTTATTCGCTAATGGTGCAAACTTGCCGGTTGATCAGGATGATTTTTCTCGGTAACAACAAACGATTCAATAAGATTCATCATTAACTTGATGCACATTGATTGCACCGTAGGTTGTATTGCAGGATCAAACATACTTTTTGTGAATGCATAAACTGAGCTAAAAAAAATTTGAGATTTTGACCATAATTGAATCTGCAAAATACAGTGATCATTCTCAAAAGTAATAAAACTACCAACCAACAAAGCAGATTGTAAGATAGATGGCCGCGTACATGATGCACAAGATCTGCTAGCATTGTATACATAGTTGGTCTGCAATGGGAATTTAAAAATGCTTCAAGAGCAAAAGCAACTGAGACGATTGATTTCAGAACCATCTAGAACAGATAAGGATCCTTTATACACGTTCACCAAAGTTAGAACTCAGAAAAGAGAGGTAGAGTAGACAAAAAAAGATACTATAGAAAAATTATACACAGACTTTCTAATTGGTTGTGTATTTTAATAAAATGTAGTAAACCTTAGAAAATCCATCGAACTGAATCCACTGCCTAACATGAGATTCTCATTAAAGAGTTTCGGGATAACTGGGATAAATTTAGTCTGAAGGTCGGTGACAAAAATATTTTTTACTGTCCCAATTAGCTCACGTCTCATCGAGTAGTTTTCATATGGACAACGCTCCAACATTTGCATTATCGACTGAACTATTTGCGTTCCATGATTACTTATTACTTCACTCACGTTGAACTAAAAATGAAAGAATAATTTAGAAAAGTCCATAAGAACAAAGATAATACACGTTAGAAATCCATGAGAACAAAGATAATACACGTTAGAAACCGACATGACATATCAAGCAAAGGTTTTTCCAATCCGATCTTGAATCATATCTGTTTTTAATCTAATACCACTATTTGGAACTAAATTTCTCAAGATCTCCAGGGCTGCTCATAGGTTGGTTAGAGCACTGACTTCCACATAAAATACCATCCTCACCACTTTAAGTGTTCCGTTTTATTCAACAGCTATCTAAACAATTTGTAGACTGAAGTATAATGATCAGTTAACCAAGACGAAAATGGCAATCCTGATAAATACTTGAGAGTTGATAGTCACGAATGATCAATCTTAAGCATAAAATAGAGAAAATTTTTCTACAATTTAACATTTCTGAAAAAAGCACTAACCACAGTGGAACGAGATGAGATGAACCCCAAAAATGTCAGTGCTCGCACTTGCGAACTATAAAATTCATCAGCCAATAGTGTGCTAAATGAGGTACTAATCTGCTGATCGTGAGGTATTGAAAGTGTACAATATTGCACCATGAGCGAGAATAATTCCATTAACTGTAAAATCTATGTTTTATGGAAATTGAGATGATTTTCGTCTTTTCACTATGTACGATTAAATGATCAAGTGAAGAGATTCCGTTCTAAAAGGAAGATTTCAATCAACTTGATATTTTTCATAAATTATTTTGGATTTGGTCGCTCAATCGCGACCAACATATACATTATTACTGATACCGTTGTGAAATGTAGAAATATCTAATTTGAATTGGGTATACTGTGAAATTAGTATTATAAGGCATATTTTAGAATTTGCCAGTACTTTTAAAAGAAGATTAAAGGTCTTTACCAATTCCTTTAAATATCGAACCCTGAAACAAACCTCATTTTGAATGTGATGACGATGAATTTGAAACAAAATAATACAAAACATGGGCACTTCTGACAAAACTTTTACACTCTGTGAAGCACGAGGGATTAAAGAGTAACCGCTATCACGTTGAGTACCATCTCCCGAAGTTTCGGGAAGGTAGACAATTGTCGGCATATAACAATTTTGCAGTGACTGAAATATCTTTTCGGAGGAATCACCATCCATACCTTACTTTGAAGGTGCATTAAGCCATAACTGTGGAGCAACTGTCTGTTGATAGTAATATGTCAAAAATACTAAATGCTTGCTCCCACATGTAAATTTCTGTAGTTTATCTTAAAGGAGAAGTTTTCTCTTTAACTATAGCAAGATATGTTTATAGAGGAATACACTATGCAGCTAGAAATCATCTAGCCAATAACTTACAGATTCAATTACACTATCTTCCATTCCACAGTGTCGAAGGTTTCGTTGTTCAAACATGCGTCCACTAGTAATATGTTGCGGCATATCACGATACACTGCTTTAAAATGATTGATAATTGCCGGGATCTGAAAAGTGGAAAATAATTATGCAATACGTGACGTGCCAAATAACTTTTTAACAGTTCAGAGAAATCTTTGGTGCTATTCAAAGCAGCCTTGTAACTGAGTGGACGATAGAGAGGAATAGAAAATGAAATTTAAACCTCAATAAGAAACAAAAAACCTCTGGTGTGAAGACAGCCCTAAATGCACGTTGATGTTCACTGATAATTTTGATAGCAATAACAGCATTTTCCTCATTCTCAACTTGAATCACTTTTGTAAGTTGAGTAAGGATAAGTTTTGCGTACTGCTTAACGATTTCATTGCAGTTCATACGTAATATCAGTTCAAGTATCAGCTTCCGTAACTGCTGAAATAATTGAAAAATTTATCAAGATCTTGTGCTTTTAAATGGAGACAGTGCTGATGAGGTAAATAAAGTATTAGATGATTAGATAATATGCAGTGTAACGCAGTCAAATATCCTGATATATCTTCTCACTCCTCCCCTTAAAGTTTTCTTCACAATTCCATGTCCTTTTGAATAAATCGCAAAATATTTTCATCGTTTAAGCTCAATCAATTAATTTTGTGGATAATGATTTATAAATAAATTGTGAAAATGGCTTAATAAAAGATATCCATAATGACCGCACCTGTGTGTTATTTTCGCCAATAAACTGAGGAACGGTATCTTGAAAAATTTTCAAAAATGTGCGTAACAGATTTTCCTGGACTATTTGGAAAGCAGATGTCGTTGCCATTTCTTCGAAGCTATTGCTTATTTCCTAAAAATTATGCAAAATAATAAACAAACAAAAAATACAAATAGGAAAAATGACAAAACTTTATATTCACACTAATCAGATGCCAATGAATCATATCTCAATGGTTCAATGAAGAAAGTTTGCCAATTTAGATAGTCGAAATAATCACATACTTATACCTCGAGTATAATAGTATTTATACCTCGAATGATAATAGACTGACTACGAAATAATTAAACAGCAACATCATTGTTCCTATTAAAACCATATTTACTTCGGTTTCCTATATCATCTTTGCTTGTCAGGCAATCAAACATGAACTACTATCATCGATTACAGATTTTTTCCGGGAAGTTTACTAGGCAATAATGACAGAACCCACAAGTTTCAGAGCTCCATATTTTTCTCAAATGTTTGAAAACCAGTGCTTGTATGATGCGCAATAACTTTACATTAGAACATATAAATTTCATTTCATTTTTGGCAAAATTATTCGGCAGAATTTGCAATGAAAGATATGCAGTAATTGGTGTATTACCTGTAAAGCTTTTAATTTCAGATCATCTCGCTGGCCGGTATCACCGATCGTCTGGATAAGTGTCTCGAGACGTGAAAGCAGAGGATGGCCCTGTGCAGTAGCCTGAAGATTGTGCCCCACAGGTCTCACTATTTGTGACTGTTGCAGTGAAGTGTGCTGTTGTGACTGAGGGGAATTGTAACCAACAGGAGCACTCATCTACGATGAATTTAAAGCATTATACTTACTGTGTACAATATGCTTGATTTATCGTCTCTTTCGACAAGTGAGCATATTTACGGGAAAGTTTCAAACTTACTGCAAACTAATATTAATCATTACTAATAATTCTACAGCAACTAACTTGTTCATGCAATCACCAACATATACTGTATACAATGTAACATTTCATTATTTCCTAGTGGGAAAAGGGAAAACGATATGAGGGAAACATAAAAGTTAATTTGGAAGGGTCCCACTCCTCGTTCGAAGTACTAAGATCTGGATAGAAAAGAGCTTGAAAAAGAACAGGATTCAAAGAGTTGTCAAATAAGAAATCTTTCCAGTAGCATCTGACGGCGACCTTTAACCCGATAACTAGACCATGCTAGAAAGCAGATAGTTCCTAACCAATCCACAGCCATGTATTTACATTCAAGCTGACAATGTGCATAACAAGAGCAGCCATGTCGGTACTCGTTGGCTCACCATCATACATGCTACTAATGTTCTGTATGAAATTGTTACATATATTGGATGAAAGGGTTCGAGTTTTGTAAGTTAGTATTGTTGGAATCATCTTAAATTATATGAGGTTAAAAAGATTTTGAAATGATGAGTCATAAGTAATAAAATTGATGAAATAGATAAGTTTTGATAGGTTTATCTCGAAGACTTCTAAACTGGAAAGACATTTCATTCAATGAAATAACTAAAATTCTTATTTGTTCCCCATTTCTCGGAAATTTTCGAGTGCACATTTGGCAACATTCTTCTCAGCGTGGTGGGGACATATTGAGGGATAATAAATCTCAATCAAATGCTGATTTGTAATCTGTCTTATCGTTAAATTTGATGCGTTCTAACTGCACCGCCTTCTCTTTCTGTTATTCTTTCATCGATTTGATCTGTCTGTGCGCAGCTACCTGTCGGCTAGATGAAAGGAAAGGCCACGCGCTCTTGTCACGATCATGAATCAAGATTCATTGGACGACCTAGGTAGGTATGTGTCACCTTTTCTTCAAGGCACAAACAGACAACAAAGTCGACAGGTACGGTATGTATACCGAGTTTGATTAATGATAAGTATTTCTCTGATATTTTAGCGTACTTTGATAAGATACTTAACGTTTGACTTTTTTCAAATTACTGTCATTTCAGTAGTGCACATACATGTCGGCAAACCAATGTCCTTGAAGAACCACTTTCGGGAATTTCTAAAAGGAAAACTGATATGCTTGCAACATTCGTTTGACTTATTTTGGCACAGTTCATTTTTTATTTCCCTATTTCATTTATTCCAATGCTGCCAGTAACAAATGTAGGTTGATTAAAGCAATTCAATTCATTGTTTGTATTATTAAATCAAACTTAATAATTAACAGTGGAAGGAATCTAGAACCTATCACCTAATGGAGATACATCAACTTGCCGAATATGACTGCCATAGCTCCCGACTGTCCCTCTCCCGCTCCAACAATATTTGACTACCGGAAGTGAAACGCAAAATATGATGTATTTCATAGTCTAACCATAAATCCACAACAAACTTTCTAAGAATTTCAAACGCTATTATCTGTCCTTCATACATGCTTTCTCAGTTACTATCACAGCAGCCGACTTTTAGTACTTCCGCTTTCTTTTTTTCGCCGCTGCAAGACTTTATTATAATTATTGTCCTGAATCCATCTTTTTCTCATAATTTTATTGTTTCCACTCACAGTTAAATTGTTTAGCAGTGTTGTTTCGAATGTCATCTTTTGTGGTTGGTCGAGCAGTTTGAGTGACGATCACGCAACATATTGCATTCGTTTTGAGAGGGTCCTGCGGATATTAGTTCTCTAAAAATGATTCCCGTTAAAATTTAGCTTTACTTAATTTCTTAATGCATCATTTTCTTTTTTTTAAACGTTCTTTAATTTCACAACTTCATCAAAGTTGCTTAGGTTCTTCTACACCGTCCCTCACATTGAAAACATCCAAATGGAATCTTCATATCTTCTCACTCAGCACTACCTGTCATTTATATCTTTTAAGAAGTGAATTTGGATTCCAAAAATCTTGCAAAGATATGAAAATTTGGAGCACCAAAAAATACGGTTAGCCCTATTAATTCGGAAAAATATAAAAGATAACGAAAGGCTGTTTGAGAGATAGTAAGAATATTCTTACTATGCAAATGTCTTCATGGTCCTAATACATCGCAGCTGCGGTGATAAAATGCTGTTGTAGATGCAATGATTTATTTTCAACTTTTATTATGCCCATTTAGAGTTGTCAAATGTTGCTTTTTTTCGTTCATTTTCCCCTCCAATTACAAAATAAAACAATCTAAAGAATTGGTTCGAGAATCTTGAACTGAAATGCAAATTTATGGGTTTTCATTAAACAAGTTAATTAATCGGGATGGCAAAGTTTTATAGATTAACAAACTATGATCCGGCAAAGTGGACTTAACTTACTGGAAAAGTTGGTTTTAATAAATAAGAATTCATTTGAATTTCAATTTAGCACTGAACGATTCCTTCAAAATACTTTAATGTAGCATTATTTACAGAGCGCCAAGACTAATTCTCGATCTGTAACATTCTTGCCAAGAAATGTGATGTTACCTTAGCTTTGTACAAAGTACTTTCCAGAAGGAATTGATGTTATCGTTGTTCAGTTTGCAACCATACTTCAGTCGACGTCTTTACTTCGAATATAAGAATCATTAGGATTGATCTGGTAGGCCATTGCAAGGGAAACCGGAACGTTAGGATATACACACACACACACACACACGCACACACACACACACACACACACACACACACATATATATACATGCATCAATCCGCTGGTGAATTTATTTACTTTGTTCTTATTTACCATATAATTTGTCGTTTCCTTCTTCCCTTCAAATGCTTTTTTTTCATAAAGAATCAAATTACATGAGATTGATTCTGAAAAGGCAAAACACTCAAACCAGGCCACTTTTTAATCTAATTTCTTTGCTGTAATAGTTAATTGTTTGTCGCACTAAAATACGAATTGATCCACAACATGGTGTATTTCTACCAACACGGTTTCATATATTAATGACAGAAAAATTGGAACTGTGAAAATTCTTGACGATGTCAAATATGGACGAAATATGATATGTATCATCAGTATTTATTAGTATGAATAGATGTATACTTATAATGGCACAGGAATTTGCAAAGGCATGAAGATTGTTTTTAAATTCGAGTAAATGCTGATTATCACAACCTACGTATATATATATATATATATATATAGTAGTTAAGTAAAATTAATAGTAT
>NW_018108402.1:40852-53205 GCF_000183805.2 Loa loa | reverse complement strand
TATATATATATATATATATATATATATATATATATATATATATATATATATATATATATATATATATATATATATATATATATATATATATATATATAGAGTTTGAAAAATTAATGATCATCCTAGTTTGCTTTGCGAAACAAATGATTATATTTTGTATAACAGGATTTATTGTGTTGCAGAAGTCATTCCGATCCCGAATTATCAGCTAACCATGCACAGTGGAAATTAATGCAGTAAGATTTAATTAATAAGTTGAATAGTGGCAAGCAGATGTAACATATCGCATGCGGTTCATTGCTCAAGCTCATCAGGTAACTACATAAGCAAATTTTCACGAGAATTCAATTTTGAAAGTTGCAGATTTTTAAAAAACCAGTGAGATTTGTCACAGTTGAGTTCAGTTGGAAATTTGAACTTTGTTGAGTTCAGATATTCCATCAACCTTTACCTTTGTTTCCTTCACTTTCATCATCATGGCTAGATTTCGCGTACGATGATTTGGGAAGGGCTTTCTATCCACGCTTCTTGCGAATGTTACGAATATGGGTGTGTCATTTGAGCCCGCGCAATAGATTTTTTAGATGAGGCATAGCGTGCGCGGAACTAGCCCCACCCTTTACTTTCAGGATTCATCTGCCAGAGCCTAGCGAGCCAGGACGGTGACTGTGAAGTCCTCAGGACGTACAGAGCTAAGCGCGCTCCATCTGCCCGGGTTTGGGATTACAGTTCTTTTTCTCCTAGATGATTGCTGGGAGTTAGCGAGCCTATCCTGCCCGTCTGATCCTTCAGTTGAGACATACTTAAGGCATATGCCAGTGCCAGCATAGCTCGCAACCTCATAAGACACGCAAACTTCTCTCCCGCGAAAAGGTGTATCCATGGAGAAGCCTTTAGACTAAGTTAGTGACAAAAACAACAATAAGGGGGATGTGGTAACTCCTACTGTAATAATGTATCTGTTTGTTGCTTGCTTGAAATAGGAGCGAGGTCTTCAATGAATGCGTCATTTTAGTTGTAATCATATAAACACCTAATTTCTGTTTCCCTTTCATACATCTGAAATTTCGGGACTAAAAAATTCTGCAACTCTTTTTGTTACGTCTATTTTTCAAAAAGTCTCGAAATTCCATAACCCTTTATTGAATATCGATGTCTAAATTTTTATACTGTTATTGTTACTATTTCAGGAGAGATAGTTTGTTACTTAACGCATTGTAAACGACTTAGTTCTCTAGTTCAGTTCATTACAATTTAAATCCTTTACCAAGGTCTTAGCTTCTCTAGATTCACTTCTTTCGGGTGACTCTTGCTGTGCTATGCTTGTCTTCACTGGCGTACAAAAAATGGCTCGCAAAAAAAGTGAACCGCGAAAATATTCTAGGATGCGTTATTCTTTATCCAGTAAGTGGTAGTTACGTTTACCATAATAGCGCTTTGGCTAGTAGTAAGTTTGTGGTTTGTCTCGTTAATACAAAGATGCAAAGATGCAGAGAGATGCGGAGATTTTCTTTTGACAATATGTTAAATTTTTTTAATATTAGAATTTGTGCAGTGGGCTTCGAAGCTTGACAATTATGCGACCTAAGAACAGCGAAGGGGTGTATGATATTTGCAAAGCGGTAAAACAGAGAACATTAGTGCTGATGTCGAAAGCATCCGAGATAAAGATCACTCTTAAAAGGAATCGTGACATTTTCTGTAGTTTTAGGGTCTTCTTGAGACTCTAAACCGCCCTGTAATTATGAGACATTGCAGCGGTATGTATGCAACTTATCTTTTCTTCAACAGGTTGACAATATATCTTTAAAGATTCTCAATACTCAACTTCAGTTTCCTGCGCTTTTTCAGTGTATTTGTCTACGTATTCTTGAAGGAATTCTTTGGTCATGTTTTGTTGCAGTAGTTCATGAAATTATGTGTAACTCGCAAAATAATGTTATGATGACTGTGTCTTCAGATATCCCTTAATTCTGTCTACCAGAAGAAGGATGCATCGTAGAGAAGATGAGTCTGAAATTGGTGTCGAGACACAAATCGCCCAAGGGATGCCGAATTCGTTTCACTACGAACAAGTCAAAAATCACCGATTGAGAACAGTCTGAATCATAAATTTTAGAAAGCTTACGACACTCATACTAAATACTTCTATGTGACGACTCCTGTTTGTGACTTCTTAGTATGATTACTTCGGGATTTATTAAATACTGCATTGAGTTAACCTCAATCTCATGGAAATTCACAAATCCTAATGTCAAACCTATTTCCCTGTTGAAACAGTCTTCCAAGTCGGATCTGAGGAATCACCTCTAGGACAGTGAGAGAAAAAAAGTAGATGAGCGGTGTGGTTGTCTTGATTAGGACCTTACCGCTGCTACAGAAGTTGAGTAATATACTATATGAGAAATAAAGGGTTTTTTCCGGTGCATCGATTACCTCTCTGAGAAATCCAAAGTTCATAATTCTGGATGTCCTGGTTGATAAGTTTCAATTCAGAATAGGGAAATCTGGTAGTGCTGTTATTTATGAATCAAGAGTTCGAGAAAGTTTGTAAGCCAAACTCGATGGAGACGTGTGCCCGATGATTAAAAACTTCACTTTTTCCGCTAATATTGCTTGCAACACCAAACAATATTTTTATTGTAACAAAATTTCTTACGCTAAAAATTCCTGCGATTAGGAATTGCATTTCTATGAAAAATTTTGCCCATTTTTTGTGATTTTAAAAGATGCTAACCATTTCTCGTTCGTAGGGATCTCTGGAAGGAAAGTCCGTTTTTTCGGACTGGATAAAATCTGGGAAACATGAGGAAAAAGATGTTTACATGTATCGTTGAGCAGTTAGAATACCGGGTTTAAGTTTTGTCGATAAAGCTTCATTCCTACATTACTTTACCCTGGATGTTTCCGAAGATCACTTTCAGTGTATTGGAACTCAAAAAAGAAAGCTTTTTTTCTACTATCATAAAAAGACCAGTAATTATTGACTAGATGTTAAGGCCAAACCGATCAAATGTATTTTGGGGGAAGATACAAGCAAAAAATCGCGTCTTTCTGGATGCTGCTAATTTCCCTGGCCACCAATATTTATCAATTTCAACTTCTATAGCAAAAAGTTGACAGTGGCTTGTAATATGAATCCATTGGTGATCGTTAGTATAATGAATGCGCCCATATTCGACATAGTTTATATAGACCGATCAGTCGCAACAACTGTTGATGGCACACCTTACTACTAACAAATGTGATGTTTTCTCAATTGACACCCAATGAAGCGTGCATAATTTGAATGAATGGATTATATGTCGTATTACTAAGTGGGATATATTTCTAATAGACTTATATTTGCAACGATGTTATCTATATGTTTGTACTTCTTTACGGTGTCACGGGAGAGAAGCTTGCGTGCCCTAATCAGGTTGCTAGCCATGGTAGAAGTAGCTTATGCTTTTTGTCTCCCATGCTAGACAGGTCTCAAGTGAGAGGTTAGGCAAAATATTTCTATGGACAAGACGGTGCTATCCTCCATGTATCCATCCTAGAGAATGACAACTCTAATTGCAAACCTACCTGAGGGTGATATGTTTGTTGGTACAAGTGAGCATTTCAAAGTTCCTTGATGCAAAGTGATCAGTAGGGAGTGATCTACTGTTTGACCTTTAACCCTTCATCTTCATGAATCATCTTAGTACTGTAATGGAGGGCATGGTATCCTACCTTTGAAGATGTGCAAATGTGAGACGAACGAAGCGTCGGTGATGAAACCTCACCGAATGGATCGATAGCTGTAACCGTTATTTTCCCATACACTTTCAGTATGGTCTTACCTCATTATGTAAAAAGTGCGCCTTAAATGGTATGAAATATGAGTGTGGTGAGGAGGCCTTTATAACTCGGTAGGGCTTTTTTCTGAGAAGAGGGAGGAACAGACGTGGTAATTGTAAAAACTGTAAGAAAGCATAATGCTGTAATTCCCACGCTATTTTTGAGATTTATTGTTGTTGGAGAGGAGAGGGCTAGTTTTGTGATGAAAAGTGAGAAGAGGGAAGGCCGACCTGCCACTGCCCCGTGGTCTTTTCCGTTCGGTGCCATTATGCTCAGCTGAGCAACACATTGCACGAACAATGGTTCAAAGCAAAATAAGAGGAAGGAAAAACAGGCTGTGGGAAAGACAGTCCAGAAGGAAGCGTCTAATTGCAATACTCATTTTATTTCGCACTACGAAAACCTTCAATCCTCACATCTCCCTTCTGTCGTTGCTTTAATTTCATCTGATCTCCTTGTCTTTTTCCATCCTGATAAGCGATAAACTTAGAATCCTACATTTCTTCCCTCTCACAATATTTTTTGCTTGTAATGCTAATGGCTGATAGAAGATGAAAGAGACACAATGAACTAACTGAATTGGGTGGTTAGGTCGATTCCCACAGCTATTACTAGGCGAAGAGCATAGACCGTCTTCCTCCCATCATTATAACTATAAATGGTGCCCATTCAGTATCCTGATTGCTGGCATATTCACTTTTTACCAAAAAATGATATTGAATCACTAGGATATGAGCTCTACGAAGTGGCTGCAAATAGTGGTGGTAGGATTGACATTAACATAACAAACAATTGCCACTAATTCGCAACGATGAGGAAATTTAGAATAGCTCTTGATAAAAAAATGTTTCAGCGTGGGCACTGTCGCTGTTTTATCTCACAGTTCTTGCACTGATCCACCTTTCGATAACAATAACGAAGGGAAAAGTCGACATGAAAGTAGACAAAGTAACTTGTTGGAAATGTGTTTGAATAAACTTTGCATTACGACCCATTTGACTCAGTTCACTTTAGATGTAGCAATTCTATCATTTGTGAGTTAGCGCAGGAGTCGCGCTACTGAATTCCTCTCCTTACACTCGTTTTTAACGAAACAGAGATGAGAGCGACAATTGTTTCGATCAGTATCACGCGAGGGATTGTTTATAATCCATTAAGTTATCAATTCAGCTATTCCGTGAATGACATTCGTCTCAAAGTTATATATATTGAGTATTTTGCCTACATTAGATCTGCATGGAATAATAAAAAAAGAAAAAAAGGAAGAAAAAACTAATGAAAATAGTTCAATTTTGCTTTATGGAATGGACATTTCGATGGATGGATTTTCTGTGCTGATCAGTTCCGAGCTATTTAAGATATGAGTTATTTTCATTCAAATGCCTTTTATTCGGGATTTAATTCTCACATTTTTCAAACTTGAGTTTCTATTCAAAGTTCTTGATTGTAATTAAGCGAACTGAACTGTGTTAAATTGGCCAAGAAAGGAATAAAATCTTTAGTTCTTGATAAATAAATGGTTCTTTTGTTCTTGGTCTTCAGTTCTCAACAAATAAATCACGATTCCCACCCATACTTGCACCGATTTGTTCTAGCAAATAATCCCTCCGAAATTTCAAATATGATATAATGTGGTGACAGACGACAATCAATGTGTAGTAAAATTACATGTGGTGGAACCACGCGTTGATTGCGTTGTTGTGGGAGGAGGTCGTGTCGGTACTGCAGTGGAAAGGGCATTGGTGCGTTGTTCCCCTGTCTATGTAATTTTAATCGTATTATCCGCCATGCTAATCATGGGAACCGACATTTCGCTCTGAGAAACTACTGCCCCTGCTCATCATTCATACATTTCAAAAACTGGCACAGCAAAGTGGACTATCTATACACGTCTTCTGCCTCTCAGTTGTTTTTTGGTTCATATTGTTATTGGTTCATTGATCTGTCTTGTTTACTTAATCTTTATATATTCCTGACCATCAAAGCACCGTTAGTAATGTCAATAGCCACGATTTTAAAGTGCTATTATGTACATCCTTTGACTATATATTGTATACCGATGAAAATCTAACCTGAAAAGCATTTATTATTTCGAGAGATACACAAGAAAGCGTATTATGTTTTTCTCAACTTTTTTTTCCAAGACATTTTAGATCTTTTCGTTACCTTGCAGTCTATTGGAGGAGTACACATTTGCCAGTTAAATTTGGACTGGGAAAGACCGCTGTTTAGGTTTCTAGGAATTTCTCGGCGTTACCTTTCCGTAGAGTGAAAATATCACGTACTTCAAATTCCAATCTGCTGAAGTGCAGCTCCATTTAGCTTATCAGAAATGTTAGACTAAAGGTAGTCCAACAATAGATCTTACAGCAGTTATGAAGACATTATATTTGGTATCCTAAAGTACTCTCAAAATTACATATCATGATATTAAAAAGGAAATTTCTTAAAAATTTCTTAATATCAATTCGAGAAAACGATAGGCCTAATTGTCAGCATGTAATGAGCACTTCTAAGTCAGGAGTGTTCTCAGTTATTTCTTCGCACGATCCATTGTTTCTCTCACGCTTCTTTGCTAGATATGTATTGGCAATTGTTGAATGGACACCGTCCACTTCCCATGTAATTACAGTCCATCATTCATCGCCTGTGAGAAAAACCTTCCTTCTCGCACTTGTCGACAATTTCTCCCTTTTGATGATGGCCAAAAACCCCGCCTCCGCGCACCGTTCGTTTCCAACCTTGTAACATCGCGTCGTTTCGTTTACTCCTGTTTTGTCCGATAGTGGTTACTGTAGTTGGTGCTTATTAGTAGCATACAGATGTAACTAGAGTCCTCCTTTCATACGAACTGCATGATGATCAGCATCACAGTGCTTACGGATTATGAATTACTCTCCGACTCAGGATAATTGTCGATTCTTGCTCCATCAGTAACACACACGCTTCCTATTAGTTGAAAAATTAGTCAAGACGCAAGAGCATTTGGTCTTCCAGTTAGATTCAAATGTTCGTGTCAGTCCTGATCTTGTTACCATTTTTTATTTATTCAGTCTGAAGCATTTTCAGAAACAACGACATTGTCCCAGATTTTTCCAATCAAAGTTAGTTAAATGGACCACAACATTACCCGATGATTGTTGTCTGGTTGGTTTGTATAAATAAATTATCGCAGGATAGCTCATCTTCCCGCTGCTTTTTCGGTAATATGTTGTCTGAGTAGTGTTCAACACGAACTGGATCTGTTTTTTCCTTTCTCTTAACTTGTCTCGTAGCGTTTAGTGCCCAAGATCTTTAGTTGCAACCTATCCTTGGTGGAATAATTTCTGAAATAATCATTAGATATGCTTTCATCATGATGAGATTGGGAGCTCGACCCTCAGTTAGTGCAATGGCAGACTTAGTAATTTAGTTTTAAATTGCAGCCTTGCGCTTAGGAGGATTTCGGAAACGGATTACAATGTCTCACTTCTTTATTCCCAACTGTGAGACTCTTGAAATAACAAACCTTCCAAAATTTTTTGTGTACACTAATTTTTTTTTGCAGATTTTCTGGCTCGATTCTTTTTGTTTTCCAACTAATTTATGACGCCGCACTTCCTGGCGAAAATGATGGCATCGCCTTACGCTTCGCCCAGTCCACCGCAGTATCCATTGGAGAGAAAGGTTTGTTGGTAATAATTTCCTCTCGTAAAACCCGGAAATTCCGTGAAATTCAATGTTTAGGATAAACATAACGCATTTTATGTGACATATGACAGGAGAAGAACAAAGGATAGAGGTGGAAGAGGTGCAGAGGAGATTCGTAATACTGTTATACAGGAGAGATTAACGATTAAAATATAAACGTATTGCAGCTGAAAAAGCCCTTGATGGAGAAACGTCGTCGAGCTCGCATGAACGAGTGTTTGGATCAGTTGAAACATCTCTTATTACATATTTCACCAAATCACCGTACCAAGTTAGAAAAGGCAGATATCTTAGAAATGACCGTTGCATATCTCAATCAGATGCAACATCCACCTTCACCCTCTACATCATTCGGTAGGTTCTTCAGCTTGTCCGATTATGAATGTTTTCTGCTTTAGAATGGCTAGTGGATGCAATACTGTTCACAAAGTTTAATTTTAAGAAAATATGTTCCTAAGACACCGAAGGAAATATAGTTCTAACGGGAGAATTCTCTAGTTAGTTGATAAGTTTGTTGATAAATCAAAGTTAAGTCAGTTGTTTCTTTCCAACTGGTTCCGTCGTATAGCCTTAATTTAGACTGTCATTTAGACTGTCTATTTAGGGCAATACTATTTGTCATACTGTTCTAAATATCGAAGGAACTGATTCGATTTTAAAAGCTGGGCAAAGGTTTTTACGAAAAAACTGAAACCTTGATTATTTTAGACAACAATGCTATTTATCAACAGTCTTATGCAGAAGGTTTCGCTGTAGCTGCCTCAGCTTGTCTAACTTACCTGCAGAATACTCTACCGCCTAATGAGTTTGCCCCTCAAGCACAGCAGTTCAGAATTGGGCTCATACAGCATCTTCAGTCTGTGATGTCGAGTCATGTGAATGCAGCAGGTGAAGATCCAGGAACGGTTCCGCCCCATCCAGCAATTTCTTATCTCCCGACAAACTTCCAAACTCGACCACCGTTAACTGGTACTTATTTAGCTTCGAATTACTTATCAAGTCCGGCTTATCCAACCACTCCTTGTGTTGTATATCAACCGAATATTTCTGGACCCTATGGTATTCCGGTGTTACGCACAACGGTTCCTACACCCTTGCAATCAAATATCCTTTCTATTTCGAAAGATTTGGTACCGCGACCTATTGCCGTTGTCGGTGCGCAACCCACATTGTCTGGATTCTGTAGTAATCATCAGGAAAAATGCGGTGAACATTCAGAATCAACAAAAGGAAATGGAACCAAGGATAAAATTAATGGATTGGAGGAAGTAGGAACTGTAAGGGATATAAAAGTTTGGCGGCCGTTCTGAAAGTATATCGATTTCGACTGCTTGGGCTCGAATTGTTGTTTGTGCTTAGAAGTGTTACAAGTCTTATTTCAGAGCAAGTACTCGCTGGTTTAGTTTTTCGGAGAAGGGGGGGGGGAAAGTTTTTTTAATACCTCTATTGATTAGAAAGATGCACAACATATTGCATAAATTAAGTTTCGCTCTAGTAAAAGTTTTATTAATTTAAATTGGCTTAGTCGGTTTAACGCTTTTAAGTATGTTAGAAAATGAGGGAAAGAGACGCTTCCATCAACTTCGACACTGTGCTAGTGATCTATTGCCTTAGATTGTCACTCTGTCCGGTGCTTTGTATTCGTCTAGAGAAGAAGATATGCTTATGTAACTCAGGTAATAATATAAAATGTTATGCTCATTTTGGATTACTGGATTATTTGATTTCTCGCTATTTTATCCATTATGTTCTACGTTGCTTAATTTTTTAACGGTAATCTTAGTCATTTTTTAATTTGATATACTCAAATGTTAACCATTTTTTTGAATAGTTTTAAATGCACACGGGGGAGCTTTCGGGTTAATTTATTTTATGTTATTTGCAATAAACTTTTGGAGCTGCAGTATATAAACGTTTGTCATGGAACATTTTGTGGATAAGACTGCTGCAGGATCGTGATAGTATTTCATGATTATTCACAAGAAGTTAAGGAATTTAACGCAGTGGTATAAGATCTTCGCCTACACCGAGGTGATATATTTCGAGGTTGAATGCGGGGTAATGCAAATGAATTTGTGCGGTGTAAAGTTTGGCGTTCTAGCCTCCGACTCAATCTAAGTATATATCCAAGCTAAAACAAATTATATTTTATATCTCAACAAATTATACAAATTATATGTTTTAGGAGTACAAATTCTCTTCCAGAGCGATGCTTGCTATAAGAGGGTACTGGCTTTTGCGATTATAAATTTATTATTTGTAAATTTATTATTTATTTACAAGGTGTTGATGTGTTCGAACTGTAAAATTGGAGCAAAGACACAAAGCCAATATAAAAATATTAGCTAAACTACAAGCGGGGTCCTTACCATTTGGTTTTAAATAGAATTTTGCAAAATAAAAAACGATGAAGACAACTATATTTGAATTGAATTTTTTTTTCACTAGAATAATTCTAAAGTCCAGGTGATCTCGAGGTGGTCTTGAATGAAGTTCAGCAAGCGTGGCAGATTTTATTCTGCAAATTGATTCCCAATGCCGCATACCTTGTTTCGTTTTGAAGAGTGGTCGATGGAGTTTTCTTCAACTTTACACTGGAAAAAGTGGGAAATGAGCTTTATTATTGTAGATGCAAATGAATTCACCCAGCTGTTTGTTTTATTTAGCTTTGATAACTCGCAACGACCCGTCCTTCCTGCACTCTTTGTGATTCCTTGTTCCAATTTTTTTTGTTTGCCTTATTTTTCCTTCAATTTCCCATGATTTTGAAGTGCCTAAATTTGTTTGAAATAACGGTAATAAGTTTTATATAAGTTTTAGCAACTCTGCACGTCTACATGTCCAGTGACTTCTAACCAGAAAAAAGATCAGGTTCACCATACTAGGATGAAATGCTATAGGTATGGGAATATTTCGTGAAAAACTCAACGAAATTTTCCGCTCTGTGCTGACAATAACATCGGAAGACAATAACATCAAGAATGATTAAACTTCCCATTCCGTGGTTTATCCAACTTAGCGAGAGAAGTGTGACGTCTAGCATAAATTTATAAAATGCCACTGACGTGGAAGGCGTTAATGACATAGTCTTGCTGGAAGCATTAAGTTGCAACGATCTGTTTCATTTGTTGCCGCTATATCTCCATTCGAGAATGAAGTTTTACGTGCTATCTGAAATATCACCAATTTTCTTTGCTACCAAGAAGGCTGTGTAGTTCACGATTTTAATAGCTTCCAGAATTCACTGCAGTCTAAAAAACTTTAACCCGTGGAACTCCAATAGTCATGACATGGCATGCCTAAATCGCTTAGCAAAAGATGCAAACCGGAAATGTTTCAGGTCGATTCCAACTTCTCATTAAGGTAACCGGCTTAGCTACTGAAGTCCCCTTATATCTGCAGTGTACAACATTTAGAAGAAGTAGGACCTACATAAGGTTTACTTTTAAATCTATTGCTTGTGGATTCGGTTTTTCCCAATGAAAATCGCCTATGTCCTGCTGTTGCTGGATCAATGGGATTCCTTTTACTCGAATGATAGATAGCAGTATCAATGTATTTTGCAGCAATATCTCTTCTATTCTCCCCTCTCTCCCTGTGCCATTGCATGTAAAATGCGCGAAAAATTCTGAAACCATTTGATCTCATGAAAAATTCTGGAACCATTTGGTCAAATGAAACAATCTCTCATGCTTCCTGAAAGATGAATTAGTTTTCGGTTGCTGCTGAAATATCCATTTGCAATGGTGCAGTTATTGTGAAGTGAGGTGAAGAATATTTCAAGCGTAGAGTTCCAGAAAAAAGCTTTAGCTAAAAAGAAGCCATTGCTAGAGGATGGAATCAGGATTTTTCGAGTTCCCGGACATGGATGACCATCTGAAAAGTGGAGTTATGAAAAACGGAGGTTACAGAAGAAAGAAATATTCACTAAAATCCTTAATTAAGTAGGTTAGTAGGAAATGTAAAGGGAAATGTTGCGAGCAAGGAAAAAGTCGAGTTGTTGTAGTATGTAAATTAGAACTCGAAAGGTTTTAGACTTGGGCTGCTACTATTACCACTGCTGCTGGACTGTGGTCGTGGTCGACCACACGTCCCTGTCATATTTCTTTGCGTGGGCACTGTTGAATAAGTTTCCTTATTTCTTTTCCCTGGCCTTGTCCTTCACCTCATATTCGCAGATGCAGCATCGTTCACATGCTTCGGAGAAATTTGCAATGGTAGCGATGGATGGCAACAATAACCGAAAGCATAGACAAGAAATAAGTAACGAAGGGTGGACGGATATGTGCGCATGTGCCAAGCACAACTTCCCTGGGAAGTGCCTCCAGAAAGAGTTCCATGGAGAGGGCCTCAAATAATAGGCCCGTGGAATGCAATGCAGTGTCTGTGTGAATCGCATCGATAACACCATTTAATTGAACACGACCTGCAAGGATACATACACAACAAGCAGTTAGAGCCACTGACTATGATACATGATATGAATGGCGAGGAGAGAGACTTGACAGAGCTCGTAGGGAAAAAATGAAGCCCCACATCAGAGGAGGTAACGGCCATGGAGAGGAATAGAGCTTGAGGATAGTAAGCCTAGCAGTTGTCCTGAATGTATTAATTCTGCTCAAACTTTGCTTGTTGCGCGTACTAGCTTGTTAGCAGATTCTTTCCTCGCCTCCGATCAGGCAAGCTTACCATATACCATGCAACGGAGGATCGCACGGGTTGTGTGTGTGTGTGTGTGTGTGTGTGTGTGTGTGTGTGTGTGTGTGTGTGTGTGTGTGTGTGTGTGTGTGTGTGTGTGTGTGTGTGTGTGTGTGTGTGTGTGTGTGTGTGTGTGTGTG
>NW_018108402.1:33890-40642 GCF_000183805.2 Loa loa | reverse complement strand
GTGTGTGTGTGTGTGTGTGTGTGTGTGTGTGTGTGTGTGTGTGTGTGTGTGTGTAGTATGTGTGTGTGTGTGTGTGTGTGTGTGTGTGTGTGTGTGTGCATGTGTGTGTGTGCATGTCTGTGTATGTGCACGTCTGCGTGTGTGTATGCATATGTATGTTTGTGTCCCTCAGACTGCTTTTATCAGCGGGCATTCCCCAGGCTGATTAACAGCATTCCTACAATTGTGTAGTTCGTTATTCACTGTCCGTAGGGCAAAGTTATTCTGAAATACAACCTATAGCTCTTTCTTCTCTTACCGGCAGATGCGCTCAATTCTTTCTCCTCCTCCTTCTTATCTCTTTACCCACATGCATGCATGTATGCGTGTGCGTATATGTAAATGCAAACCGTTGTTACCCTAACTGCTACACACTGCTGCTTCTCTCTCTATGCATTTCGATTTTGCTGCATCTGTTTGAATGCATCTATGTGTATGTGTCTAAGTTTCTCTGTGTCCCTGTTTCTCTATGTCAGTTTGTATGTGTGCATAATGCAACTGGATAACATCAACCGCAAGGGCCATGTGTATGTGTGCTGCTATCTACCGCAACAACCATGGCAACCGTTGGACTATCTATGGAGAGGTTCTGTTGCTGGTACCTCTTTGCGGTTTCTGAGGTGGCTACTGGTTACATATGGTATTGTGGTGCAGACTATCGATATCTCTTCCTGGGTTCTTGGCAATTCTTTTCTAAGTTATATGTAACAGTGTGTCTTCGTTTTCTGAACTGTAAAAGTAGTCTCACCTCCACCTTTTCAAAAAAGTATATAATTCCAATCTTTTCCGGTTTCGATAACTCGGGAAATTGTCATGTTCATAACTATTATTTTCAGACTTCTCCCGCATCCACTAATTTCAGAGTGTATAATTGCAGATTGAGTACCGTCTACAGTGGGGATAATTACTGTTACCACTATTGCTGTTCCGACAGTCGCTTCTACAACTTATTTTTGTTACTATCCTGACTGCTTTCCTTTATCTCTCTGTTCCAATTTGTTCCGTAAGAACTAAGAAGAGAGGCATATTATTATCACTGACTCATCGTATTTATTGTTTTCATTGGATACAAACACCTTTAATAATAACCATTTCTTATCATAAAGGCAGCATAACGTACTATCATTTTATCGATACATTTATACGGCATCTACCAAATAATCTGAAATAACGGGAAGCGAGAGAAACATTGAAGAAGGAACGAAATAGAAAAGACGGTTCGGTATGAGCGAATTGGATCAGCTCAGGCAAGAAGCCGAACAGCTCAAAAGTCAAATCAGGGTATCCTTTTTACATTATATGCTACACCTCTTCTGCCTTTAAAGTCTCTCCGATCAGGTTCTGCAGGGTTTTCATGTTCTTCTCTGTTAGACAACCTTATTTGGACGACCGACAACCTATATCTGACCTTAATAAACGCTAAATGTTTGGCCATATTTACTCACAAACATATTCGCATAGAATTTCGCAGACGAACAGCTTGTTCGCATAGTGAACCATTTTAAAATAATTTATGGGCAACTATGCTTAATGAAACTGGACACACTTTAAGAAAGGACGAAAGACATCCTGTAATCCTCATGTAATAATAGACAATGTATTTGTAGGATCATGTAGATCTTTTTTTTAAAATAATAGGAGCTGCTGATTTTGCTTTAATGTTTTATGTAAATGCTTCTTTACTAGAATATCAGAAATGGTGATTTTCATTTGTTTGGAAAATTGGGCAAGGAATAATGCGTAGTTATATTCATCGTTATTCCTTATTTTCCTTAGGGCGATACTTTTGGTGGATATTTTAACCAATTAGTTTTTTAGCATGTGTTGGTAGGGTATGGAACAGTTTTCCCAAAACAGTCTTGTGCTCCTCTCGAAATGCTGAAAGGTTGCATACTTGCATTTGGAGAGAGTCTGGTTTTTAGGGTGGTAAGTAATATAAAATAAGAGGGAGTATGAGCTCAAGAGTCCCGGTCTTCTTTTTGATTTTCTGTACTTTTTACGTGGTGATTTGAAAAAACGTTTTTTTCACACTCCAGTTACGCTTACCACTTGTAGTTTCGGAAATTTCTGAGTTAGTGCATCATTGTCATTTAGTTGTTTACTCGAAATGCAGGTAACTGGAAATACTTGGGGCGGGTTTTAAAGTCATCTGCAAATTTGGAGAGTGGTGTAATGATTAGCAAAAAGCAAATGGTATGTCTGATAATCTGATTTATTTGCAGGAAGCTCGTAAAGCTGCTAGTGACACGACGTTGGCTTCTGTGGCCGCCAATCTAGAACCAATTGGACGGATCCAGATGCGTACGCGACGGACACTGCGAGGACATTTGGCTAAAATTTATGCAATGCATTGGGCATCTGACTCTCGAAATCTTGTCTCCGCCTCACAGGATGGCAAATTGATAGTTTGGGACTCTTATACTACAAACAAGGTAAATTATTTGATATTATTGTCTTTTATTATGTATACAAATGGTCCCTTTTTTTAGTTCGTGCCCAATATCTAGTACGACATTGGATCGTATTTGTTGGGGGAGGTAAGGCACCGTATTCAATTCCACTGTTTTGGTAATCTCGGATTATCATTCCTTTGTTGAAGTTCGTAGCCACTTTAAAATGCATTCATCAACAAAAGAAAATTCTTTATTGAAATCAATTGCTATATTGTTGATGAACAAAGCTCGTTTTGATATTATTGTCTTTTATTATGCATACAAATGGTCCCTATTTTAAGGCTGCCTTTCCTTTCCTACTTGATAGTCATTTCTGATTTGATGGAGTCATCAGATTTTCTGGATATTGTTATATGTTTATAAATAGGTGCTATTATCACAACACTGTTGCACTGCTGATGCCTTCAGTTGTTTATGTCATAGAAATCAGAGTTCATTGGGTTCTGGAGGCATTAGTTGATAATTCATTCCCTTCTGTGGTTTGAAGCCGGTTGTGATCCTTTTTAATACTCTTGGGTAAAACAACACTGGGGATGCTTTCATGATTAATTTATAGATACATAGATGCATTGATTAAAGCTTGATAAAAATATATTTTCAGTAACTAAATGGTACACAAATTATAAACAGATAATATAGAGACAGAGTTTATTACAGACGAGAATACAGCTTTCTTTAATAACCAGAGTTTATTACCATCTCTATAATGCGAAAAATTCCGCAGCTCCTTTCTGTTTTTAGTCGAGAACTGAGGCTACTTGGTCATCAAAGCAGGTTGGTTAGTGCGTAACGCAAAATAGGCATGAATCAGCATGTTAGGTGTGAAATTCGCGACTGTCATTATAAATTTATTAATGTTCATGTTCTTTCACTACATTTTTACTTGTCAGCTGTTGAAGGGACGTAATTTTATATGTGTTCGTACAAAGGTCGGTAGAACGGCAGGAGAGGTGATTTATTTGGTATATTAGTATCTTAATATCATCAGTAACGGGTACTAAGGACAAATAATCGTTGATGATTCCGTCGAAATCCACCCTGTTAGCATATATTGAATTTAGTTGGTCTTGGAAATTGAAAGTTCGGAGTGTGGCTGTGCAAAATTTAGCATTGAGGTATTATCTGCAGACAGCAGATGACACTTCGAAAATCACACCTTTTCTGCCAGCATGATTACTTACTACTTGTAGGTATTGGAAATATAAGTGATCAATGGATAATCATGCTGAGGTGGTAATCAGCATTTGATGTCATTATTTTGGTGGTCGCTAATACAGGCGATCACTGAAGTATATTAGGAGGGAAGTCGGTTTTTCTCTTGATTAACTTGTCGTTATATGTCCTCAACTTCGCGTTTTTTAAAATGTCAAATTCGAGTTTTACCAAAAAGTCCCGTCAGTTATTTTTGAAGTCTTTATTTATGCGCACAAACTTTTGCCATTTTTTGCTCCACAAAGCGTTTCTTTTGCTTTGGTCTTTATCATTCCGTCTACTCTCGAACATGATAGGAAAGGAGCTTGATTCGAAGTGAATACATTCGTAGACCATTGCAAATGCATTTTTTTTTTCTGTGCAATTTCCTTTAGCATTGAATTAGTATTTTGCCTCGTGTAACTGGGAGCTAATTATTCTGAGTCATCAGTAAAACATAACCTGCACTGCTGTTGCCTGGTAACTAGCACATATATTAGTCATGTTTATCCCTTGCTTACCTATACTTATCTCCGAAGTACTATTCTATCACAGTTTGGCAAAAATATATTAAATAATGTAACATGCGAAGTACTTTTTTCAAAGAGCAGGGAAGAAAGAATAATTCGCACCTTGAAGAAGTGCAACACTCGTTGAATTACCGTTTTCCACTTATTTTTCTGCATCCCATCGAATGTTTAGTATTTTTATTTCAGAAAGCACAAATAACCGCGTTTATTTTCAATCTTATCGGCTAATAAGACATTTGAGGGAATTGAATTATATACCACACTCATTATACTATGCATTCGTATGTTATAATAGCAAGTCAAAACCAAAGACTTGCGTTTCTGGCTGTTATAGGTTGAAAATTTAGTATAGTTCTCTTATTGTATTATTTCTTTATTAGGTAACATTCACAAAAGTGAATTTTATAAAATATATAAAAAAAATAATAGTCTTAGGACTTTTCTATGCCCTTTTTCGATTTAACTTAAACAGTTGAAGCATATGGATGGATGTTTCAATGCAGTATAAGAAAATCTTTCTGAGAACTCGAATAATTGTTGCTGTTGACAGATTAGCTATATTTATTCGGTAGCTTGTTGATGAGAGACAAAGAAATGAATAAAGAACAGAGAAGGATGAATTTAGGATTAATATTTGTAAAGTCTTTACACCTTGAAACCATTCCGCTGTGTGGTATATATCTTATTTCAATATCCAGTCACTGCTTTCAAACAAACCTGCATGTTCTCTAGGTTGATTTCTGATTCTTCCAAGTTTCATCTTGTTTCAGGTTCATGCAATCCCGTTACGATCGTCGTGGGTGATGACATGTGCATATGCGCCATCCGGTTCTTATGTTGCTTGTGGTGGTCTCGATAATATTTGTAGCATTTACTCACTAAAAACACGCGAAGGTAATGTGCGTGTTTCGCGTGAATTACCAGGTCATACGGGTTATCTGTCATGCTGTAGGTTCCTCGACGACAATCAAATTGTTACCTCGAGTGGTGATATGACATGGTAAGTCATGTCTCTCCTCTTTTAATTATTATGCTTTGAAGAAGATTTCAAGCATAAACGTACTTGGATGTGAATTTTGAACTTTGCTGTAATTTGAGTCTCGTAATGTCATTTTGTGATGAACAGGGGTTTTTTAATACATAAATGCTCTTACTTTTCCTGGAGCGATTTATAAATGTGTATCTTTGGTTTCTAATTTGCATTTTTCTAGAAGTTGAACAAATTCCTCTTAAAGTCTGTAGCAGAAAGTACTGCGAAATTTTAAACATCGTGAATTGTGAACATATCAACGAACCACTTCTTATTACATAGCTGGCATTCAAATAGATCCAAAATTGGTTGATATTTCGAGAGACAGTGGCACAATATTTAGTAGACATTTGAATGTTATCATATTGGTTTTCGTAGCTTATCTTTCTCGCCTTCTTGCTCTACAGTTGTTTCATCCTCATTATATTTTAATATGGTTGTGGTTGAGAAGTTTTCAAGTGCTCTGACATATTAAAGTTTAATGTTTGACGAAATTAAAGAAGTATGTTTAGTGCCAATATGGTGTATTAATAAAAAATGGTATTGTAGGAACATGCCAGTTCTGTTCCAAACAAACTAATTAGATTCAGCTTTTCATATTAATTTGTTTTTATTCAGAAATAGGAAATAGTTTTATTCTTCACTAATGGTAAGCTAATACTTACTGTGTTTCTGATTTAGCGGTCAAGATACTGCTGTTTTTGCTTAGTGTCCTTACCAAACAACGTGAGTTGATGTCAACTAGGGATTCAATTTGTGACCCATTTTATAGCTGAAAGCCAATAGCAGAAACTTCGCCAATATATTAATAGTTCTTGCGATATCAGTTCAAATATACACACATCTACATATGCGTACACATGCAAGTTTTGTTTCCTAAAGCTAGTTCTTCCTATGTTTTTAAAAAGAAAGTAGAAAGCTAAGTTGTGCGCGTAGTGGTTGGTGATTAATTGCATTTTCGACCGGTCGACGAAGTAATAGTATATTAATAATAGCTGCCAGCTCTCTCTTTTTATTGGCTTGGCTACTCACATCATAGCTTAAGCAAAAGTTCAATTTTCTGATGTTTCTAAAAAGGATGTTCAACCCCCTCTTCCATCCTGAAAAAGATGCTTAACTCTCTCACTCCCCTTTGATCAGTATATTGTTATGTTATTATATTCCTTGCTAGTTATCCTCTTCTCTCTTTCTTGACTAAGCGCACCCATTCTTTGATGGCCACGAAATCGATTTTTAGTTGAAAGTTTAAAGCTTTCTTCAAAGATGATAAGCTAAGAAACTTTCTGGCCTCTATTCGTGCTGCATCTCTGTCTTTCTGATCATCCGACCACGTAATGTACACTATATCCTTAAATCAGTTCGTGTTTAACAACCACCCATATAATACATATACGTATATATATATATATATATATATATATATATATATATATATATATACGTACGTAGAGTACTACTACTTACTTATTAGTTAGTTAGTTAGTTAAGTAAGTAAGTAAGTAAGTAAGT
>NW_018108402.1:16109-33832 GCF_000183805.2 Loa loa | reverse complement strand
TATATATATATATATATATATATATATATATATATATATATATATAGTTCCAGAGATCCATATTCATTTGTAAGTGTTTGAAATGAAATGGAATATTGAAAAATTGATAATACTTGAAAAATTGATAATATGGTGTCTAAGGAATAGGAGCATAGAGCAAGTTATATGGCAAGCATATATATCAATACGAAATTTTACTATCTGTTAATAAAACTTTCTCACCTCATTTTTGAATGTAAATTTCATTACTAGTTCATATATATGCCAACAGGTAATTTTGACCACAAATATCTGTTGGACACTGGACGCAATAAAAACGTCTAAAGATATAAAGTAATTATATGGATGGACGAGTGGCCCATGAAGTAATTTAAAAAATTAAATAATTGAGTATTCTGGTGTGATATAATTTGGGCTATCATTTGCTTTATTCAACAGTAAGCTGTGGTGTAAAATTTGCAACAAAATTTTTTCTAGCAGAATGTATTAGTTGTATTTAAAAAAACATGATTAATGTGAAGGTTGTCAAATAATGACAATGCACTGGAATAACCTTTTCTTGCTATAAGAACTCGAAATTGATGAGTGTAAAACTAGATGTAAAACTGATGGATGTTCTACTGATTCTCAACTAGTGGAAAAGTGGACATAACTTTCATAAATTTCCAATAAGACAGAATGTAGTGCGAAAAAATGTAGGAAATATGTTTAAACTTTGATACACATGCGAGGTTTCATCATGGAATCGCAGCTATAGAGACACATTTATTTGTAGTTCCGATATGCATGACTATATTTCAGAAAATTTGAAATTTAAAATTTATTGCAGCGCTTTGTGGGATATCGAAACTGGGCAGCAAGTAACCGCTTTCACAGGTCACACGGGTGATGTGATGTCGCTGTCTCTCTCACCTGATATGCGCACGTTCATATCAGGCGCGTGTGATGCATCCGCTAAACTTTGGGATATCCGTGATGGGATGTGCAAGCAGACGTTCCCTGGACACGAAAGTGATATCAATGCTGTTGCCGTGAGTTGTAAATTTGGTGTTTTGTTCCGAGCAAATATCCTCATTTTGTCACGAACAGGAAAATTAAATTAATAGTTAGCCTTCGTTTTAAGAGATTAAAGAAAAATACTTTTGCAAAATTTTTTATAATTACTGAAATATATTTTGGGAAGGTGATGTTCCTTCATTTTACCTTCCTTTTAGTATTTCCCTTCGGGGCATGCCTTTGCCACTGGCTCAGATGATGCAACCTGCCGACTGTTTGATATAAGAGCTGATCAGGAATTAGCCATGTATTCTCACGACAATATTATATGTGGTATGTTTTTGTTCATGTTTCTGCAGTTAGTTTTCAACGAAAGTTATTTTTGGGAAGTGGATCCTGTATGTTGTATTGTTCCTGAAATAAAACTCAGTGGAGTAATTTCGCCAGGCACTGGTCCATTTGTGTTCTTCTAAAGCTTCTCGAGGATCAAACTGTACCTCTGCACTATTCGCGTTGTGGAAAATTTTATACTGTTGTTTCTCTTAGTTTCATAGAAAAATTTCATATTTTTTGCAGTGGTAGAGATAGTAAGTAAACGGTTCTCTAAATCGATCGTTTAAGAACATGAATTATTTATATTTACTATCATTTAGGAATTACCAGCGTAGCATTTTCGAAGTCCGGCCGATTATTATTCGCAGGTTATGATGATTTCAATTGCAATGTATGGGATTCAATGCGACAAGAAAGAGCTGGTATGTATAATTTAAGTCATTTAAAGGGCATATATATATATCACTCATCATTGTGGCACTTGTGTATAAAAATTATTGTTTATGAATAAGTGTTAGCTCAAAATTTCTTTAACACAATATTTTATCTCTTCTACATAAAGTAGCGTTTTACTCAAATCGGTTTTTGGTTTGCATTTCTTCTGTTTAACAAAGATTAATGTGGAAGGCTATAAGATTTTTCAGACTAGTGTTACGTTACTCCTTATCCCCATATCTTTCAATAAATCATATAAAAATTAGGTGTAGTTTAAATAGAATTCATTTCCAAGAAAGTCGAGTTGGTCTAGATAGTCTGATTTTTCGATGCACTTTTCATTGTCTTCTTGAACTAGACATAGTTGTACGAGGGAATTTCTGCAATGATTTGATAATTCTGGTCAGGAGACAATGCTTTGATTCATCTAGTAGTTAAAATTACGGGCGGTTCGAACTTCTTATACTTAGCCAATGTTTATTGTTTCTCCCCACTTCAAAATTTCGACATTTTTTCTTACTTCATCACTATTTAATCATCACAATTTTTTGGACCGTGATTAATTAAACGCCCAGTCAAGTTTAAGTCGTTTTGATCCTAATTATGGAAATTCCTGTCTATTTGTTGTGGTAAAAGGTCGTGAAATAGTTTTGAAAGATAGTCATAATAATATATATGGATTTTACGTTGCTCAATCATTTGCCATATAAAAATCAATTTTAGGTGTATTAGCCGGTCATGACAATCGCGTGTCCTGTTTAGGAGTTACAGAAGACGGAATGGCCGTGTGCACCGGTTCATGGGATAGTTTCTTAAAGATATGGAACTAGGGTAAAACATGAAAGTTAACCACATTATATCACATCTTTTTTACCACTAAATTCGTTTTATGTTTCTGTTTCTTTGACAAGTAACAGGCTCATCCACACCGGGCATTCTTTATTTATATTAGTATTGTTTTTGAAATTGAAGTTTTCAAATTTCTACGTTCGCAGCGTTTGATGCGCTCTCTTTTGCTTCTTTTTTGATACCTTGTTCATTTTTGAACTACTGCATCTTACCTGCAAAACTTACTGTAGTATTTTGCGTAGTATTTTTTTTTTAACTTGCTGTAGTATTTTGCGCTGGTCTGTAGCGGTTGAAGGCTTTTTGATTTGGAGTTTCTACTATTCATCCGAACACAGAATTAGAAGGTTTTGCTCCGAAATTCTAGCAAAAAAACAATCTGTTTTCTTTCCTTCGACCACAACAATTATGATGCTATCTGGTTCACTTATGCTACCGGTGCACAGCTTTTTCTGTTACCGTTGCTGATGATGATCGTATGGTACTTTGCACTGATCATGCAAAAGATTCTGCATCATGTATCTCTTAGACATTTTTGGAATCTTTGATGACAAAAATGGTTGCTGTATTCTGATGATTTATATGATTTCGGCATAATTTCGGGACTGCCGTTTTCAACTTTTTTCTCTCGTAGCTTGGAAAATTTTTCCATTTTATATTGAAAGTAGTTTGGGATTCTGCACGACTGTGTTTTTATTTGTTACTTATCAAATATTTTTATGCATTGCATCACGTATTGGATACTACTTCAGCTAAGTAGAATGTTTGCGTTATCAGGCGTAAATATATGATCGATTTTTTCAGATGATCGCTTTTCTGTTTATCAACATGTATTATAGTATCACCTCTACTTTTCTGTTACTCGTTTCTGACGGCTAAACTAACGTTGGAACATAGGAGAGGTTTAATGCTTATGTAATGAACGTTGCAGAAAAGCCATACGTGGCATTTGCAAGATATGGTCGTATTAGTTGCTCCATAAAATTATTGTGATCGGAAATTCCCAGTAATATTGCAGTTGAGAGACAGAAATAATCTCCTTCCATATTTTCCTGAGAAATTCGAAAAGTTGGAAAAGTGGAATGAAGAATGAAGACTGAAAATACAAAAACTTATATTTCTGAACCTTTTGGAGAACTGTTTCCGTAGAATAGTTTGTGTTCAGTTATTTTCTTTTCATGCATATAACATATGTGTTTGTTATCATTTTTAAACTAATGTCAGAATTTTTTATTTTCCTTAAAATCCGGCTTCTTTCATTTAATCCATTCTGTCCTGCCGTATTTTGCACATTATTTGTCTATTGGTGTATGTGTATGTGTACGTCTGTGAGTGTGTGCTTATGACTTTTGTCCGTTCGTTTCATAATTTTGAAGTTTTTCATTGTAATGAAAATGATTTTGTTCTGATGATGTTTAAATGTATTGGTGGTGGTCGATTTCTCTTTTTCTTTCGAATTATTGCGAAAAAGGTCCTTCATTTAGTTTTGCAGTTTTCTGCAATCTTTCTTTTTGAGTTTTACTTATTAGAATATTGGACGGGCTAGAAGACTTTGAATATCCTTTGTATTTCTTTCAAAAAAATTCCTTTTGATGGACAATCACTGCGACTGGAATGTGATGAAGGGTGATGAATTGAGAATGGAAACTACTGCTAAGTTTGGAAAGTTGGGATGTCCATATTTGACCAATAAGTACGAACAATGTTTGGCGATATAGACTGTTTTCACAGTGGCATATCGGTTTGTTGAGTCCCGTCCCCGTTTATGTCCTTAATGATATTCTTTCCAAAAGCCTCATGTCATTGTTTTCTTATCAGTAGCAGTCTATCTAGTTATGATAAATCTGGTGTTTCGTCATAAACTGATAAACATATTCCAAGTCAGTTAAATTGGTCTACTTTGTTCTGCAATTTGATTTGTTTCTTTGTGGAAGATGCGATTTGTACGCATACACATTTTAATTTTTTGTCATATTTATCTGTATTGTGTTATTTGGTTGTCATTATCACTACAACCCTGTTATTAAAGTATGAAGCTTCGTTGCATTACAAATTGTGCATTACAAAAATTGATTGGCTGTTACTCTAGAATGTACTTTATCGCTTATTACTATAGGAAGAACGGAGGTCAAAGCATATGGAATATCGTAAAATCGCTTCTTGAACCCATTTTCAAATATGGTGGAGCTTTTGAGTTCTTAATCTGGTGTTTTCACGATTATATTCCCAGCAACTCGTAGACATTTTATCGGTCCACTGGCGCTACCAAGATTGGAATTGGAAGATGAGGTCTTGAATTGTATTGGTTGTGGAGTTTTGGAAGTTTCTGTGATTAAATTGGTGAAATCAAAAGAGTGGGAGTTGCAACCTGTTGCTGCGTTAGGGTGCTTCAAGAACTTTGTCTGTGAACGGGTCTGTCATTTTCTAGATTATTAAGGTGTTGGAGACGGTTGCATTCTTTATTTTTCCAAAGTATTTATAGAACTTTCCGCTAACATTATTCTTTCCTCAGGCATTTTCTTTCCAAAAGTTAAAGACTAATGCGTTCACAGTAGCTAGTTGAAGCACTTCAACTAATCTTTATTCTACTCTATCCTGTTTCTTTTTTGGTCAGAACTTTAATTAGGATGAGTACAGTGATGTTGTGAATTTCAATCCTCGAATATTTAACATACTTTGATTTTCCCGTTATGGTTATTTAAGGGAAAACTGGATCAAATGAATCTACTGAAGAAAATCAAAATATTTAAAAAAGATGATGGGAATGCTGAGGATGCTAAACAGGGGCAGAGTAGAGTAAACAAGGTAAGCAACGCGCAACATTTTCGAGATGGAAGTAGTTGAAGAAAAGGCAACTTGATATCTTTTATCTTTTATGAGTTGTAACAAATATTCATAAATTAGAATTACATTGAAAATTTTTTTAGTCTTTCAATTAGGACGCGTTTTCAATTTTAGGTAATAACACTTGTTTTTTAGTTTTCTGGTTTGCAGGCAAAAATTTTATCAATTGCATTGGCAGAAATTGATTTCGGAAGCCAATTTTACTAATTGACGTTTTCGATTTAATCAGCTTGAAATACTGCATTCATAAACAGTGGATAACATAACTTATGGCTGCGTTGAAGGCCATGATGATTTATTGACTGATTCTTTAATTTCTCAATTTTAAGTTCATATTTGACAACCAATTGCTTTTTCTTTGAATCTTGCAAAAAAAAATTGCTTTTTGATTGGAAATTTAAACAGATAACTCCAAAAATGTTGAAAAGATGAGGTTGAGAAATACTTTAAAAAATAGCAGTCCGAAAAAATCCGACCTGTCCATCTTCTTTTCACTGTTTTCCTGAAATTCAATTCTTAAATTCAATTCTTTTATTATGGGAGAAATAATCTTGAACTTGGAGTAACAGTTGAGAGAGTGAAAAAGTTAAAAGGTTGGCGAGAGAGTGAAAAAGTTAAAAGGTTGGCAAGTCCTGGAAATGAAAACTGAGTACTGGACTAGTTCTGATTGCAAACGAATAGAGCTTGATACTTATCCTTCGCCGTTCTACCCAATCGTAAGAGAAGTCAAATCATTTCCATACTCTTACCTTCAACTTTTTCTAGTCTTCAACTTTCAATCGATAAAATGAAGTTAGGCAGTTCGTTTTCGTTCAAAAAATCTGCGCATAGCAATTTGACTTCTCTTACGATTAACCTATTTCGCCTGTTTCACTCATTATGTTTCATCGTGTAATCTGTGACAAGTAAGATAGTAAAGCAAAATAAACTCGATTGATTTGATTTGAATGAGTAAGATGTCGTTAGGCTCGTCAAAGGTTCAATTTTCTATTTCCCTTCTCTCTATTTATTATGAGCAGGCGTTTAGAAAGAAGCCGTAAAATTGGTTATCTACGGAAAGCTGCTGTCGGTTTAACAGATCGTTGTCGTAGGAGCTTAACTTACCCTCCACATTTGTATCTTATTGCAAAAAATTCGATGTCATTGAAATTCTCTCTTAAGAAAAGTCAAATTATCCATAAAAACTATCAATGTTTCAAAGACTGCTATTAGCCCGACATTATTAATGCAATCTAAATTCCAAACGTTGCACTATTATGCAAAATTGCAAATAAGCATGCCGAAGTTTTAAGCGAAATTTTATAGATATGCATCAAACTCCTATGGATCAATTTGCTGTACTACTGTTGTTCCTTTTGATGGTACTAAATGTGTAGCACCCCTCTCAAATACATTTCTTAAATGGGTTGCTGTATTTTGGAATGCGCTTGCAGTAGCACTGATTATTCAAAAAATTTAACTTTTTATTTATTCCAACCCAAAAAGTTAAAGGGAAAGAGAATTTTCACCTAAGTTCAAATTTAATCTCATAACAATGGAAGATAAAAAAACGTACTTAAAAGTTAGTAGCGGTCAAGGTAGCGGTCAAGCTTTATAAAATAGTACATGTATGATTCTTTCAACTTGAGCACTGTGCATTTCATTAAGTGTAGAAGTGTCACCATAGCATGGTGTTTTCGAATAAGATCAGACATAAAAAATTGATTTCCTCAATCTATCTGTAAGGGAGAAAGAAGGAGAGTGTTATTCATTTTGTTTTTATTTGTTCAAAAGCGATGATTGAGATATCTTCATGCAGGCTGATGCGCAACCGGCATTTACAATGGAGCAAGCCAGTAAGGCTCTGAAAGCCTATAAAAATCGCAAAAAAGCACGACAAAAGGCACGTGAAGAAGAGGCGTGTTACGTGGAGTACAGGAAAGCTGAAATTTTGGCAAAATTTAAACCAAAAGTGGGAACCCTTCGGATTGCTGAT
The DNA here is from genome assembly GCF_000183805.2 of Loa loa. Taxonomy (NCBI): domain Eukaryota; kingdom Metazoa; phylum Nematoda; class Chromadorea; order Rhabditida; family Onchocercidae; genus Loa; species Loa loa. The sequence goes on along the minus strand of NW_018108402.1, from coordinate 26,403 downwards.
GAGGCAAGTTTATGAATCCTTTAAAGAATCGAGTTCTATCAATTCCGCTCATTTTGGAATGTTTACTATTTACAGCTATAAATTGAATTTGTCTTTAGTGATTTGATCTCAACTTTTGAATTTTCTCACTGAATAGCGGAATTTTGCTCAGAATTTCATGATTAATTTTCGGTGGTTTCATACATATTGGTTACATAGTGCTACATGACATGATTGTTTCATTCTTAAGAAGTTTACTCTCAACAATTTGAGAAATAACAAGTATAGTTTTAAAAAAATAGTGAAAATGAGAATTTCAATTACAATTGTAGGTTTTTCCAAAACGTCGCAAAGGTTCAATGGGTTTTGGTGAGCGAAAAGCGCATTACCTATCCATTCGGCCGAAACCTTGCTATGCAACTTGGCTTGGTAGGCGTCGAGACGTCATCGAGGCCAAGTTCGTTACTTTCTAAGTTGTATAAGCTAGGTTGTTGTGATTGAAAAGCTTAAATACCATGCTTAAGTGCAAATAAAATTATAACTAAAATTATAACATCTGCAACGTTTCCCTCCGGAACTATTTGAACTATTTGAATTGAAATTAAATTCTAATTGAAATTAAAAATTCTAATTGAAATTAAAATGAGCACTTTCCATTCTTGATTGAAATTTCTGCGGTTAAGGAATCTAAATCTTGCGCAAACAGGACTGAAGGTGATGAAATTCAAATCATGATCTCGGATAATGCAACGTACTCACCCTCTTTGTATCTTCTAGATTGTAAAAATAATTCCTTTCAATCGCACAATGAATTATTACTTCCCATTTGACGCTGGACTCTCCCGCTTACTTTTCCATCATAGAATTTCATCCTGCTGCAGCATCTTGTGAAATTAAGTAGAAAAATTTTGTAAGAGATGAACAATACTACCAAAATTTTTTTATTAGTATCAGATTGAATGTCGATAATATGAAGCGTTATTTATTAAGGTTTAAATGTTTTTTTTTTTTTTTTTTTTTTTAATTCTGTTGTATTCATTATAGACCTTCACCGATGGCAATAGCAGCGTCAGTTGACATGACAGATCATTCGGCTGTCTCAGAATTCAGCAAACAATCTACCAAAGAATCCGATAAGCAGGATGATGAAAGAGCTTCAACCACGAAACCATTTGCTTCAAAGGCATTGTTATATCGTTTGTATCCTCCTAGTCGGGGCCAAGTTCAATATGCTTTCTTCCTATTATAATAATAATACAATCCTATCTGTTCAGTGTTCTGTAAAAGAGATAGTAGGAAAGGATAGGAAATGATTTATTCGTTCTGTCTGTTTTATATTTCAATTACTTTTAATATCAAATCATGCTTCTAGGATTCAAAACAGATATCTCAGATATCTACCACAGACATACATATAGAATCACAAAAGCGATCATCAGTGATTGGTCCTGAATTTGAAGGTGATAATAGCCTAGTTAAAGTTGCCATATATGGAGCAAATGCTGATAATCCTCTCATAAATGGTGTACCATTCTGGACCATTGAAACTCCTCAGTGAGCCTGCAAATTTTTTCAAAATTTCTGAAAATTTTCAAAAAGTCTTCTATGACTTAAAATTTACTAAAAATTGTGCGTGAACAAATTAAAAGTTTTGAGTCCGTCTTTCTTCATTTCTTTGCGATGATGCAGAAAAGGCTACTGGATTGATAGAGGGTTTCTAGGACTTTTATATTAATGCCTGCCCTTAATTTCAGTACTTTTTTACAGCAACCGCTAGGAATATTGCGCAAGCGAAGTGCAAGGGACTTGAAACAGTTGAATTGGTTAAAATTTCAATTCGTCTCTTAAATTAATGAATTTTCAGAGAAGAGGAAGCAGTGACAGATGATGATTTACCAGTTGACATGGATATCCTGGAAAAAGTTTGCACCGGCAAGAAGACACTCGATTCACGACCATTCGAAAAAATTGAATTTAATCCATTCGGCCCAGTATCCAAAATGAAAGCAGTTGCTGTTTAACTCTCAATTAGTTTGTAAATTAATATGACTATTAAAGTAACAAACTACAGTTTACCAGCATAGCTAAACTACTTTTTCTTTTTACAAATATGTAGCTGCAGCTTAATAACCGAAAAAATTAAATAATTCGCAAATGGATTTCAAGAAAATTGAGCCAACTTAACCTGAAGTTTTCAATTAGAGAACCAATGTATGAATAGGCAGGTAACGGACAAAATTACATTGAAACTTGAAGGATGATTTATTATTCGATCGCGATACGATTTTGTTTTCAAATACTGTCGAAACGGTAATCCGTCTGCAGCCTGAGGGTGATGAGAAGATGGCACAACCTACTGATTCATTACGACGCCGCATTCGATGGGCCGATAAAATCAGCGTGACGACATTTGATCCCAAAAATCGACGACCTAAAGATGTAAATCTTTTTCGTAGAATTCATTTAATTTAATTTTTCAATTCTCTCAATTCTATCATGCGCAATCGTACTGATTTACCAACTTAAGACTTATTTCATATTTCGCAAAAATTTCATTTTGATAGTATCTGAATTGTTTTAATTTTTATCGTTATGACAAAAACTCAGGAAGATTTAAATAATAATGGCACTCCAATGTAGGATAATTTTGTGACAGAAATTTTGCAAATAAAAAGATAAATTTTCTTTATCCTGGCTATACGTTTCTCTTGCCCATCTCGAAGTACCCTTCAATGCAAAATAAACTCGAACTGTTTTGGTTATGGATTCATTTAGTTGATTTTCCTACATTGAATCATCGCTTGGGAATAAGTTCTTACTGGAGCATAAAATTCAAAAAAGTTGCAGTTGGAAATGTACTTAATTTCTCCAGTTTTATTCCAATATAAATTAATTCTATACACTTTGTCTGTTGCAAACTTTACCCTAAAATGTTTCGCTAATGGAATTCTAGAAATTCAAATTCCGACTATATGAAATTTAGACTCAAAAAAGGCAGAATCCTATTTCGTAGGGCTTTCACCTTTGAGCTTTAAGGATTTCTTTTTTGGCATTGTTTTGAGAAAGCGTTCCTCCTTTTTGTCACACAAAAAATTTTTTGAGTAGAAGAGATTTCTTTTTTTTTTTTAGTTAGCAACAAACGTATAAATATTTACCAAGCATCAAATTCAGCTTTCAAAACATTTCAAGAATGTGAATTGCTCCGAGATTAACAGAAGCACCTTTGGATCCACAAGTCCAACACATGAATTGGATTCGGATTCCTAGTGGATACGCGATGTTTTGCAGTCGCAAATCCCAAACCACTTTAAAGGCATTTTTTAGGACTAAATCTGCATTTGAAATGAAAATCTCTTGAATATTCGATTGCCTGGATTGTTTGCAACATTTTACCAACAATCTCAGTACTTCTTATTGAGATATACCATGTTGAGAAGTGGTTTTAATATATTCTAACAAGTTCGCCAAACTACCGTGTGAACGAATGGTATGTATAGATCGCTGCGAATTTTAAAATTCAGCATCAGTTGACAGCAATAAATACCTATTTCGAACATGACACGTGAATGCGAGTCGTGGATGTGCAAAGCATGCATGAGCATCAGAAAACTAGCCTGCGCATAAATGCAGTTAGTTTGAGCGAATTTGGTAAAAGATGCATCTGCCAAATCTTTCATTCATTTTCATATTTCATTCTTACCATTGCTTATGTATAATGAGCTTAAGTTGTTAAGTTCGTAGTACTTGAATGGATTGTGCTTATTTATGTGTGCGTGTGTTGTGTACGTGTGTATGTGCGTGTATGTGTATGTGTATATAAGTCTATGTACGTGTGTGTGTAATTAGAAAATACATAATCAGATGTAACCCTTTCGGGAATGGATGCTTGTGATGAAATAAATCAAGTACTGGACGAAACAAAAAGGAAAGCACAGTTATGTAAAAATATAACACTGCTTCTCAATAATACTGAACTTCATTTCGCTCCTCCTGTTATTGCACTCTTAAGAAGCTTGTCCTATGAAATGAAGTATAAAGTTGAAATGAAATATTCATATTTCTCTAACATATGTCCTTGATTACTTATTTTTTTGTTTTGCTTCTTCCACTATCCTGCCATCATGGGAGGTTATTGTCATTGGGAATGGAATTCTTAAGTGTCACATACATTCTCATTCAAATTAGTAAAAATTCATGTTATCAGTTTCACTGAGCATTATTTATGTATAAGGTTGCAATGAATGCAAGAGTTGAGCGTCTACTGTTCGATGAATTCTCATTGTGATTCATTCGTTTTATCCATTTTTTTATAGTTATTCAACTCTAAGAATGAAATACAAATTTAGATGAAACTGCTTTTTCCCAGTGAGAATATTCATTGCCTATTAGTCATTATTTTTAGCATCTCGAATCATACTCTTCAATTAAGTTACAGGAGGGATTCCACGTCTATACCATAACCGTGCAGTTGCGCAAAACTAACTAATCATCGGCATTGCTAGAACGTTTTTTCCATTATAATCCTAGCACATCCAATTAACTTGATGCCAATCGCAAAAATTGGAAGTGTTCATTTTTATCTACTTGACCTTTTGCGAATTAACCAAGGAGAGGAGCAGTAGTAGGACCTTGAATGGTTCCCAAATTAGTACCGCGTTTTAATCAACAATCAAATTAAAATGCTGTTACGTTGCACATATCATCAGCTGTGGAGTGCTATCTGAGGAATCATCGAAAAGATAATAATAAACATTGCAGATACGGACACCGGTCACTGAACCATTACGAAACATTGCACGCGACAGACGATCGATTGCTTGTTAAGCGAAACAAACATTCGAAGGGACCTCATCTTTATTTGAACTGTGCAGTTTATGTTTGAATTTAAAAGTATCAATTATGAGCACGTCGAGACAAATGAAACGTCTGGATTATTTTACTTTCATATTTTGTGATATCTTTCCGGTTGCCCTGATTATTACATTTCATATCATCATAACGTCTTTTTTCTCATCCCTTTTATCCAGCCTCTTTCATCTACATCAAAAACGATTTCCCTAGGTCAAGAACGACGACCAGAACTTTATCGGAATTCCCTCATAATTCCACTGTTACATTTTTATAAAAAGCTTGGATTTTATCTATTATTGCTGTAATTTCATTGAGGCACCAACGGAAGAAAAAACGAAATATATGTGCAAATAATAGGTGGTCGAAATTTAAACATAACTCAAGGTCTTTCCCTGATAAGAGAAAATGGAATAACAATCCAAGTGTGGGCAAAGATAGATCTGAGAAAACCAGTGTCAGAAATAAAATACAACTAGGAAGTTCATAATCCTTTTGCACTTGAATTAGAATTACTTACCAAATAGTAAGTTAAACCATTGACAATGGCACTGATTACGTTTCTCAGGTATCGATGATTTCATAGCAAATGAGAAAAATTAAATTGTTGGTATGTGCGGCAATGGGCGACAACATATCAGTGAAATCTAGAAAAGTGCAAGATAATGAATTTAAAAGAGAAAAATGACGTGATCAGACTGAACTAGAAAGGGACTAATTTTTCCAATGCTTCCTTCTTGAATTAGTGGTATGCAACACATGCAGCAATTTAGACGGACACCGAACTTTGGTGACAACACACACACACACACACACACACACACACGTATTATCTGCGTAATCCTGAGCTTAATAATCTTTGGCGCTTCACGCTTCAACTACTAAAGGAAAAGTAAGAAATTGAAGAAATAGGAAATAGAAAGTAGAAATGTGGACAATTAATTGAAATTGTAAAAATGAAGAGTGCGTTGTTTTCCATAATTATGTTGAAAAACAATATTTCCTTCAAAATAGCTATAAAACTAATGACCAAAAATTGTGTAATGATTATTGCGGGAGACCGGGGAACGAGGATCAGATCCTAATTCAGTCGGGTTCTGGTATGCAAAAAAAAAAAATGACAACTGAGAATGAACATAATGAAGTAGGATAGGATTTCTGCCCCTTTTCTCCTTATATAAGACAAAATTAACAAAAGCTAATCACTGGGGCGAATGTCTAGTTCTAATTGGTGCAAAGAAGAGTGTGTTTTTTCCTAGTTCCGTCTATTTCAGTATGTTTACAAATAAGATTGCTAGCTGTTGTAAAAGCTCGTCGTAGTTATGTCACGTACGAAAGTTGTCATGACAAAGGCTTAAGTGGCGTAGAAAACTAACTGTTGAAATTACCGAACGATAGCGCCAAAAATTTGGGGACGGTTTTCAATTTAAATTTTATTCCACTATAAGCGAGAAATTTGCCATTTTGTTCGTAGAAGAAAGCAGCAGTTGATCAGATTGGAATATATCCCAAAAAAAAAACTTCATTTTCATATTTTTCCATGGCTTAAGAAATCCTAGTGCATATTATAAATAGGCTGGAATGTTTATAAATAGGCTTTCAATGAACAGGCTTAGCCCAACAGGGACCTCACTCCGGACTTCTTCCCTACAGGCAAAATACCAAAATCTTCGCGCGCAGGTTTGATTAATTGATTAATATTAACTAGTTAAGCATTTCACGAAAATAATTAACATTAATTGATTAAGATTAATTAATTAGGCGTTTCACAATTAATTAATTTTAATTAGTTGATGGCAATTAATTAACGCGAGGAGCTTCTTTTTGAGGTATTCGAGTGCATTTCTTAATTATATCTCTGGAATGGAGTCGTTAAATACAATTTTTTTTTCTCAATAGAGTAAAGAACTTTTTAATTTGAGGTTGATTGGGTGGTTGGGCTCTTAAGTGAAATGCTCTGTGATATAGCAATTTGAAATTCATCAGCCATTACAATGCGGTATTCTATCCATTAAGTGATTCTGTAATCTGCAAAACGATATCAGACTGGCTCCATATTTTACCATAACCACAACATCGCGATTTTGATACTTTCTGATAAGGTAGTCAAGCTACAGAATAGTTTTGATCTCCTTTATGTGCAAGGTTTTTGGTTTTCATAGCAGCAGCAGCAACAGCAATAGCAGAAACAGCAGCAGAAGTAACAGCAGCAACAGCAGTAGCAGCAATAGCATCATCGACCTACAATTCACTATATCCTTTGATTGCTTCAAACATCTGAGAGACATTGCAAAGGTTAATCAGGAAACAGTGAAAGCGGAAGATACAATATTATTGTCATCAACTAAGCTCCCATTATCAACGCCATTTATCAGCGAAGCATTAACATTAACTAGCAGTGATCCAATCAGTCAGTAATAGAGTGTTGCCAATTTAAGTTTTATTTGCAGTGTAGCCAGAAACGATAAAGACAGTCTTCTGTCTAATGGGCGGTCTCCGTTGTCTATTTAAAAGGAACACTTTCCAGCAATCGCTTTCAAATCATTTTTACTGAAACGTTACAAGCACTTTTGAATCTACTGCTTGCACTTATTGCCATCCACATCTCTTTTCTGTCACTGTTACCATTACTAGCAACAATATCATAGCAGTGAGAATGATCCATATCGTCATGTCTGTGGATGATATCTCTATCGTTGCTGAATCCCATCGTTCAGTGGAACGGAAGGATCGATTTGGAAATGTTCGTTTAAGTGTTAGCAGACGAAACCATTCTCGATCAAAATAAAATCCAGAATTCAGGACGAATCCCACTATATATATTTAAGAATGAAGGATACACACCGCAGACTGCCTTCTTGAATCTTGGAGCACTCATTTCTGACTTCTTTATGAGCAGTACAACAATTCTAGACAAAAGAAATAACATACTTCGCAGCATATCAAATCAATTTATTGAAATTTGTGACGCTTAATGAATGAATGTGTCTCCATTGCCATGTATAATCACATTGTATATTCTGCTTCAATTCACCTTTGTTGTACAGTACTATATCAATTGCATTTAAATTGTACATTTATTGAGATTAAAATATGAAATGAGAGTTTAATATCTGAAAGCAGAAAGAAGAAATAACTTTTTTCGCCTCGACGTTTTGGATTTGATTTGTTACTGTTGCACCATTTCTTCAAAACGATCTCATTCTTAGTCATTTCATGCAATCAATTCCTTGTTAAACATTTATGTACATTGAAATCACTGATTGCTTTCATAATTGTATGTATTTGGAAAACAAGTTGTAGGATAAATCGGATAAAGTGAACATGTTTATTCCACGTCTTATTGAAAACAGGTTGAGGACATACCCATTTGACCCTTCCAGCTAATGCTGACCAATTGAAACTGAAAAAATTTTGAAACATGAGGATTGGGTATATAATGAATGACTTTGGTACCGTGATACAAACAACAAAAAGAGTTTGGCTAGCGAAGTCCGTTTAATGATTCCGACAACATAAACGGATATTACAAAGAAGCACTTGCAGCAGGATGGAAATACTTTTTCACTTTCATGCAGTCATTTTCACAGAATGCAAGCATGCTTTAGGGATGGGAAAGATGGAACAGATCGGCCCGCAACAAATGAGAAACCTTTAACTTCATAAAACTAAAATAGTCTAAATCAGTGTCATCTTGCTTCCATTAGCAAATTAGTGGCAAACTTTTTTGAGCTATTCGACCTTGCTTTATTTTATTTTAATTTTTTTAGAAATGCGTAAACCAAGACAGCTGGCGTGCGACAAATTAAACAAAATGAGGAGAGAAATCTCTTGATTTAGGATCAGCTGATGTCATTATTCGTGTATGTCAATATCTTCTGTAACTCACAACACTTCATTCTTCATTTCGATATTTGTCAAAAGATACTGATTATGATCCACTGGTATCCAGAGTCTCTATCGATTCAATGACTATCCAGAAATTGATTTTCTTAGAAGATTTCTCATTCTTATCTGCTATAAGGAGACTTTCTAATGTACTTGACTTGTACCACATTGTTTCTTTCATCTCCAAATTTAGTGAGAATCAAATTAACGTTGCAGAAAAGAACGAAGAACGCGACTCACTTTAATGATAATATGTATTTCCGAACCGTTTATTTATGGGAGTAAGAATTTCAGAAGTGAATGGTCAAGAGGAAAAAACGTGGTACTTCATGATTAATAATGTAATCTTATTTAACAAAAAGTATAATCTCATCGTCAAATCATTGGACCGAACAAATTATTCGGAAAGCATGAATATAGCAGTGTTTTCGGAAGTAGTAGTTGTGACGTCATGGCCTCATAAAATAAGTATAAAATATGGTTGAAATAATTAGCCGATGCTAACTTTATAGATGGTTCCAAAAAATAATTCATAATGAGTACCAAGAAGATTATGAAATTAGATCCTTTCATGATTACTTGCCATTCAAAATAATAAAGAAAAAATTTTGCTGTGGCCAATATTTGAAGATACATATCAATGAGAAATTTTAAAAAGCCATAATGAAGAAGGAGAAGAATCATTCACTAGTCAGAATCCTTTATCTAATTCACCACTATTGTGTTCATTCATACAACTCATTTCCTGTCAATTTAATTAAAGTAATACCAATAAATGAAAAGTCAAGTAGTTTGTTATAGAAAACTATAAGTTTTTGGACATTTCCAAGCTTAATTTCAAAAATTATTAGAAAGGAGGAAGATGACAGTTGCAGAAATTTCATATTTTTACTTTGATTTTTGGAATTTTCGTGAAAATGGTAAATGAAGGCATATATGTTTTGAATGTTTGACTAATAAAAATATAATTGTGATGGCTTAGATGATATTTTTTATTAAAATCTTACACTGAAAAGTTTATTTATTGTTAGCAAATGAAAGTGTTTTCGCCTTTAATCTCACAGTCATTGCATTATTATCATTATCACGAACATTATGTAGCATTACTGCATTCAATCCAAAATTATTAGATGCAGTTTGGGAATTGTATCGCTTTTGCTATCGAAAAAGCAGCCAACAAACATTTTGCGCTTGTCTGGCTTCAACAGAATGTTTCACTTGGCTGTCGACCAACATTCAATCATATCATTTTTTTTTTTCATAAAAAAGTTTAAGTTGCAGGCTGCAAATTATGTAAAAAGGCATAGAAAACCGGCACCATTTATCACTTTTGGAACTGATAACACACAGTAAACACTTTATACACAATATAATCTTGCATCATATACTTATCACTCATTAAAAACGATCAGTTTGATAACTAATAAGATAAGTGCATTTTGTTCAATTTTCCATTTTCTTCATTCAAATTTACAGTAATCCCGAGGGATACTTTTCTGCGAACTTTGCCCTTTTTCCCATAAATTGTGTGTCACATGCACAATGTCAGTTGGCTTCTCTTTGAACAATTTCCGCTTTC
>NW_018108402.1:0-15568 GCF_000183805.2 Loa loa | reverse complement strand
TGAAGAAAATGGAAAATTGAACAAAATGCACTTATCTTATTAGTTATCAAACTGATCGTTTTTAATGAGTGATAAGTATATGATGCAAGATTATATTGTGTATAAAGTGTTTACTGTGTGTTATCAGTTCCAAAAGTGATAAATGGTGCCGGTTTTCTATGCCTTTTTACATAATTTGCAGCCTGCAACTTAAACTTTTTTATGAAAAAAAAAAATGATATGATTGAATGTTGGTCGACAGCCAAGTGAAACATTCTGTTGAAGCCAGACAAGCGCAAAATGTTTGTTGGCTGCTTTTTCGATAGCAAAAGCGATACAATTCCCAAACTGCATCTAATAATTTTGGATTGAATGCAGTAATGCTACATAATGTTCGTGATAATGATAATAATGCAATGACGGTGAGATTAATTCCAACTTTATTCTACCACTGTTTCCTTGGGTTAAACTTTACCATCCTTAAATCCCACTACATAACGATTGAAAATGATTGGGAGAAGATGAAAATATGTGAAATTTTAAAGGCATAAGGCCGAGAAAACAATGGATTTTTGATTTTTCGGGTGATTACATCTGCAATGGCTTTTTTCCTACATTGCTTTCTGCTGCACAAGGGATTTTCTCTAGAAGCACTGGATTTTCAAATCATGAATGATTGGAAATTGTGTATGATTTTTTGTGCTGTATGTTTGTTAACAATCGCATTTTTTCTTAAGCAGTGAAGTTACAGAATCTCTGCTTGCAACTTTTTGACAAGCAGATATGCTTGTTTTTTATTTCTAATCTTTAATATCCAACAACTTTATTACCTGTTGACACAAAAATATTTAAACATAATCGGGAAATGAACCAAAGTTTTCTGAGGAAGTTGAGTACCGCCAAAAACATTAGCACTTTCTGGAGCGACTCATTAAAAATGTGCTACATATAATCTTTTCTCGTCAGGGAACCTGTTCCCAAGGAAAATAAATTTTTCAATCTATAAAGCTTTGCAAAAGCTTGATGGATTTCTCTGCTTTATTGCTATGTGATCGTGCACGAAAATTCTCTTATTACTGAATGTCATCGTTAGGACAGAAAATTGGAGGTTAAAATTCAATTCCTGAAACTATTTGCTTTGCATTTTTTAAAAAATGATACAAAGAATTCCACTCAAAATAAATTTTGCCAGTGCACTTAATACTAACTAGACCCTTCTTATTTTAAATAAAATGACTGGAATAATTTCTATCACCTTTTTATCATCTGTTCCAGGTCACCCAATGAGCTGTATAGGTACTTTTTTCCTTAGTGACAGTGGTTACAAAAGATGATGCAGAACACTACCGTATGATAAAGCCCGGATTCCAAGCATTGAAACTAAAATAGCTTTTTAATTCACTGGACCTCGAGATTTGCTAGCTTTTTTCATCTTTATGAGAATAGTACTCACTAAATCAATACCAGGCTTTTATCAGGATTCTATTGTTTTACTTTCTTTGGTGAAATAGCAATACATAGAGGAAACGAACTGGATGGGTAAAATTTCTGTCTATTGTTTTGCTGGTGAAAATTAGGCTAATGCATATCCGACCGTATCGTTATTTCAATGACAAAACAATTGAAACTGACAAGATATGAAGTGGCAAAAAAGCGACAAAAGAGACGTTCTTCAGTTTTTTCAGTTTTTTACAAGTTTTTAACAAAAGTGAAAAAGTGACGAAACAAGTTGAAACTGACAAAATAAAATTGAAATTGGTTTATTTGCGGAATAGATTTGTAAGTATGGCTTAATTCTGGTTATTTCCCTACCAGTAGTTTGTAGGTGCATAATTGCACTCAGAATATCATATGATCGACAACTTTTACAGCATCACATTGCAAACTAAACGAAATATTCAGAAAATATAAAAAAATAATGTCAGGATGTTATCACTTTAGTAAGAGATTATAGTTAAATAAATAGGAATTGGATTAATGATGAATGCCTATTTCTTTATTAATCCTTTGGCTGTCAAGTCTATTTGGTGTTGGTTCTTGTGCTTCTATTGTTCAGTATCGAATGGCTATCAAGGAAACCAAATTTAGATATTATTGCTAACCTTTTCTATGATGCCTTTATTTAGGCTTTTAAAAAGTTTTAGATTTCTATTTAGACATTTTGTACTCTTTTCATTTGACAAACACGGTGGTGAAATTCAATTGCTAGAGGTCAAAGGGTTATGAAAATAATAAAGTTTCACATTTCTAAGTTCCTTCAGGAAATAAACTATGAAAGAAGGAAATAGATACAAACGACACTAATCAGCGTAAATATTACTAGAATGCCAGCTTATTTTAGAATAAATTCCATTTAAAACAATAAGTACAGACTGTTCATTAAAATTATTGAAGCAGATTATTTAAGAATATTTAACTGTTTATTCTAAATTGAATGGTAAACATTGTTTGTGCCGCATAATTTTTGTTGCGCAAAAACCAGTTCAGCGAATGATGGCAATTTAGGAATTTAAATAAGTGTATTCTAAAAATAAATAGGATTCTCAAATTACAGCTTCGGTGATTTGCTGTAAAAATATGAGTTGAAAAATGTTTATATTTAAAAATAAACAAGATCAAATCATTGCTGCATGTCTTCGTGCTACATGTCTCCCTTTCATCAGTGAGTGGATATCATAGAAACTGTTGTGGATGAGAAGTTGAATTCCATAAATATCCTTCTGTTGTAACCATATTGGTACTTATACCCTCTATAATAAAACCCATCATTCCAGAGCTAAAAGTTTCTTGTAATGTCATATTTCAAGAATTGGTGAAGGCGGTTTGCTTCCAATCGTTTAAACGATGTACTGTCCTTCTTCTCTCCTTATCTCTTCCAATAACAAATCTAAGAAACTTTTAGTTTCCAGAAAATAAAAAATAAATAAATAAGCAGAAAATCTATTCAGGAAAATATACTGCATAATTTCGAATTTTTTTTGCTTAAAAAAATTTGTTAAAACGCTCTTAGCATATATTAATATGAGAGTTTCCATGGAATAATGTAATTTTAATGTAGAAAAAATGAGCATTCCCATCCCACTGCCCCAATGATAATTTAATTTAAATGAGGGGAATTTGTATGATTTGTTTGAAACAAAGAAAGGAATTGGGAATTTCATGTGCAGAGATGCAAGTTTGAATAGTGTCATTAGAATCCCAATAACAAATAATAACAATCAAACACTCGAAAATAATGCAAGAAATAATCATCCGCGAAGCAAATATGCTGACAAATTAAAAACTTGACAAACATGATTCACTTTAAGAAAGCATATAGAAAACCAGAAAAGCTGTGATTATATTAAACTTTTTCAATGTTTGCATGGAAAAATGCTATTTTTACAGCTTTGGTATATAAAATGCAAAGATTGAAATCACGAAGAGGAAGGTTTGTCACCAGTGTATTTTATATATTCAATCAAATATTTATGTATAAATTTAGGTGGAAATCCAAAGCCCAACTTTGTTTAATTTTAAAATTTTGACTTGAATACGACCATCTTCTAAGAAAAAACAAAGAAAAAAGGTAAGGTAATACCATTCATAAACAGAATTGCAATCAATTCAATGAAAGGAATAAAATATCGTCATAACATGGCGAAAGCAAAAGCTTATTTTTTTTCCTAAAAATTTTCCATTACTTTCTTCAAGTAAAAAATTTCAAACTAGGTTCTCGTTTTAGGCATTCAAATAAGATTAATTAATTAAATTGATATTGTTCCTTTTTGATATAATAATAACTCTGTCATTTTTTCATATGACTACAAAACAAAAACAGAACTGTTGTAAATTTTGCCTGACAAATCCAAAATAGCACTGCCTTAAAAACGTTTGCGGAAATATTTATGGTAGGTTTCATTGCAATAAAACCGCTTCGACCACTTAACGGATACCTCGGCTCCTTACAGATAATTCAGTTATTCTGCAACTTATAACCTTTAAAAAATCAAAATTAGGAGAAGGATTTCAACATCTTACTGAAGTTCATTGAATGAAACGAAAATGCATAAAGTTTTCCATTAAATTTTTTTTTGTTAATACTAAGCGAAAATTTCAAAACTCACTCTTTGTATTCAAAAGTAAAAAAACGGTCATACTTTAAATCTTCTAGTGTTTTACTGCAACTGACTGTTTCGATGAGAAAGAGAAAAAAAGGAAACAAATTAAATGATGGATGAGTCATGACACTGTTAAAAGCTTTTCAAAAATTTAATTACCATCCATGCAATCATCCCATCTTCCCCTTATTACCACTCTTTGAATTGGCAAAATATCTTTTTTCTTGTAAAATCAGCCACAAAATTAATGTTTTTATGAAGGTAAAATGAATTCTTCAAGCTCACTAACATTTTGTTTCAATAAATCATCATAATTCCGGATTCAAGTGAAAGGATATTTTCGAAAAGGTTTTGTTGTGGGAACTGTTTACATCAATCATAAAAAATTTGTTAGGGAAAATTTTTATTTTTATCAGTTTAATTGTAATCTTTCGTGCATTACGCTCTCTTCGAGATCACCACTGTGATGAGAGATCATGATTACAAAAAGTTTAATTTTAATTGAAAACAAACGAATAAAAAATGAAGCTATGACGAAAGTTGGCTTTTGTGAATTTCGGGAATATTTTCCGATCACTTCCGGATTCAAATTGCTATGATAAGCAAAATTACTGTTATCAGATTTTAGTAAAGAATAATGTGTTCACCATTTTCTGATTGCTTCTAGATACCATTACTGGTTGCATTTTTTGTTTCCACTTCTATTTCATTCGTATTCCAGTGATAATCGATATCATCGATAGGCTTCTTCTCACTATCAATATGCTCTTGTTGTATTTCGAGTTCTGAAGTAATATTACGAAAGGGTACTTGTTGCTTTGAGAGTATTGAATGCATCCGCGCAAGTCCACTTCTTTGTAGCGAACTCGGCAACCTGAAGGAAATGATGAACATGGTGTCTAACGCATGAATTGACATGAAGGAAAGACGTTATGGGATATTTGATATCGTATGCTCAGATGTTCTGAATACTCCAGCAGTTCAGTGAATTATAAAACCGTTTAAGCACAATTTAACTAATCAACATCAAAATATTCAAATTGTTGAGCGAAAAGCTTGCATACCTTCCACTGTAGAGAACCCTCAAAACACCTGTTCTGAAATGACCTTGACTGCGTACTCGTCCTCTTCGAACTAAAGATGATAATGATGAAGAGAACTACCTAAAGTTTGACACTAATAACGGATTGTTTACCGAACTTTTTAGCAGAAACAAGTATTATCACAATCTCTTCATCAGATTGTTTTATAAAAAAATAGTGTTTTTAGCAACTATTCCTTTTAAAGTCGAAAGAAGCGCACTTACAACCTCGATGACACTGCACACAAAATACGCGAAGCGGTATACTTGTTTGAACATTATTTCTAAAATAATGAAATTAAAAAGAACCATGCCGAAAGAAATGATCGATTTCGAAATTCCAACTTATAAGTTTCATTTCTTAGAATAATGCAGAACTGCTTGAAATTTCATCTCTATTCTCTATTTAGTCTTCTCATAATCCACTCTTTCTATCATTGTTTGTAGACTTAAACATGTCAGCTAAGGCATTTGAAATAGCACGCTTTAAGCGATCTCCAAAAGGCAAAACCCAACAATTATGTGAAACTTCAAATGTCCGATATCGCTGCTCTAATAACTTTTTTTTTTTGGCACTCAAACACTGCGACACTTAGAGATCTACTTTAAATTTCTTCACTTGCAAATTACAATATTTCGCATCTCTTAAGTTATACTGTTATTTCTCACTTCCCGTTCTCTTCCTTTGACTACAGTGCAGATTTCTATTCCCTTTAATAGCAACTACAAGAGTAGGAATTGATTGATGAGCCAAATGTGATGTCCTTATTATAACTGATCACTGTAAAGTTGAATCAGAAACTTTTTTTTGAATGCTTCCATTTCTAAATGTATTCCGATAGTCTTGTATTGTCCAAACAAAAGAATGTTGAGAGTGAAATAAAAAGACACAAGAAAGTGAAGTGATAAATTACTTATAATTGATTTTATCCAAAAAAATTCTATTTCGAGATTAATAGTTATACAATTTTGCTTAGAAAGATCTGTCCTAAGGTGTATATAATAATAAGCTTTAAGTGGCATCTCAGTGACACTAACAGGTGTTTTTACTGATGCCTATTATGGTAAAAGAGTAATGAATGTAGTCAAAGATGACGATATACTTCTGAAATGGATTCATAAGACAAAGGAAATTAAAATTTAGTTGGAAATTTCTGGTATCGAAGTGTATAACCCAGGTAAATACAGTAGCTATGTCGGAAACAAACTTGTAATGAGTGGCAGGCCATGGAGGACACTGCCCTTTACGTATTGCGAATGCTGTCGATGGGTTGAACTGGCAGCGTCCCGTGAGCGGGTCATAATGTGCAACCTAAAATTTTGCGCAAAAATTCCTGCAATTCTTCAATTAAGCTCAATTTCGAAGTAAAAAAAAGTCACAAAAACTATTGAAACTTACGGCACAATTAAATTCATGACAAGTTCTTGCACACTGATCAGTTGATACAGTGATAGCGAAATGTGTAAAGAAATGTCTTTTGGGACTTTGCATGGGTGTAGATATGTAGAAAATGGATGCATGACATACTGAAATGCACTCAGATTATTTTGCTGGCACTCGTCGGTGAACTTATCATAGAAAAGGATAGAGGTATTCAAGAATTTTCGGTTAAGATTATGATGCCTTACTCCAACAGTGCATTTCCTTAAAGTCAAATTCAATGTGGTTGTGATCCAGTTAATGACCAAATAAACAAGCTATGGTAAAAAGCGAAAAAATAGACCTCCTGTTCTTAAAGAACTGGAAGTTGAATGTGACGTTGATAGAAAACCGATCCGTGAAGATGGTTGTGATGGTTGTACATGTGGTGTGATCGGTGTTGATTCTGTGGGATGCGGTAATATTGTTATTGATGTCGGTGGAACGAAACTGGTTCGAAGCTGTTTGAAGTTAACCTGATTTTATTGCATTGAATTATAAATCATAAGCAAAATGTTGCAAAATGTTAAGTCGTTCATTTCCCGTTATTTCCCATTATGGATGAGATTTTAATTTTACGTGAGATTTAAAATTCTCTGTCTTCGGAATCAAGGCCAACTTATTCTGTAGTCATTTTTGGACTGCACAAAAAGGAAACAGATTGGTCAGTTCTCCGAATGGATCAGAGTGATAAACTGAAGCTAAAGTTTGGTAAACAATGATATCAGCAAACAAAGAAGTAAGATATATAAAATAAGTGACTATAAGATGAAAGTAACGAAGAGCGTTATCATTCGTTTCGGTTCACTGATATTAGGTATTTATGCGGTTTTTATTGTTGATGGCTCGTAGGTAATCAAACCGGAATTGTTACTGGGAAAGCAAAAAAATGAAAAGAGGTGCTACTATAAACTTGCGTGATCGGAAAAAGTATTCGGTTTTTCAGACTTTAAGGTCGAAATTAAATTTCAAATACTTTAAACGAAATGTTAAGCTTTAGCAGTAAACAAGACAAAATTAATTCGTCTAGAGCAAAATTTTAAATAACAGAAGGAAACTTCCAGAAACGCCCACCTGTGGTTGATTCGTAAGCTGAGGCAATCGAGACATTAGGAGAACCGTCTGTGGATTTTTTTCAGGTCTGAACTTATTAAAAATGAAAAAAATAATGAAAGTAGAAAGTAGTGTGTAGGGAAAACACTGTCATTACCAAATTTCATTTTAAATTTTCAGTCTCATGCAAAAGTGAAGCTCTTATAATAATTCTACTTGAATGACGTTCTTGTTGGCAACGGTCGTTGAGCAACAGTTTTTGGTAACAAAGACGTTGACTGAAGTGGGAATTCCTTCCATGGCAACGGTTGTATTGGTGGTCGAACCGGTGGCTGAAGTTAGTGTTATGACTACAACAAGTGAATGAATGAAGTGAATATCTAACGTTTCCACAAACAACAAGTCGCTTAAATTTTTGAAACCAATATAAACTTTATTAATTCAAAAACATACCTCAGAAGGCAACGACAATCGCCTGAAATACAAAAAGTTAGGGATAAATTTAAGAGTAAGAGAGTATGAATATATGAATATTTTCTACATAATAATCAGTGAGATGTAAAGATGAAGGCTAGAAAAAAAGCTTTGGAGATTTTAATTGGTGGAAATGAAAGATTATTTTCAATGCATAAGTTAGGCTATTTGTTGGACTTTTGCACAAAACGTAAGATTAAAACAACAATAAATAAAAACTTTTGAAAAAAGCTGCAAAAAATTCTATTTGAAGTTGTCGGAAATTCAGGTTAATGTCTCGAAATTACTTCTAAGGTTAAACAAATTACTTTCTAAATTACTTCTAAGAGTCACACTGAATCACCAAGCTTGTGGTGATCGAAGTCCAAAATTAGAAATATTTCTACGCTTTTATAATTAGTACGATGAATGAAGACATAGCTCACTGGATGGGTGCTGAAGTTCGACCAATAGGATCCACCGGGATGATCCGTGGAAACGTCGTAAATGATGCTCTTTCTCTTTCTACTATTGCCGCCGAAGAATTTGTTACTTCCTTCTCATCCCGGTACGGCTTTGGTATAAACAATGGATCCTCTGGAAATCAAACCCAAAAATGAATATTTTTCTTACAATCTTTCATGTAATTACACTTGACCAACGATCAGTTGATTAAGTGTAATTATATAAAGATTGAAAGCAAGAAAGAAAATTTCCTTAAAATATCCTTAAATCTTCATGAAATTTTCCAAAAACTCTGCTGAAGGATGTTCTGAATGCGGCTCAATTCCACGACATGTGGAAGGAAAGATATGGAAGGAAATGGAAAGATATGGAAGGAATCGACATGTGGAAGGAAGGATAAGTAAAAAATGTCGTACTTCCATGAACGGTCGACCTTACCTCCTCGTAAATCCACCAGTTTGTCATCATATGCGTCGATATCATTCTTAACTTGCGTGATTTCTTCTGTAGATGGGTGGTTGTCATTAAAACTTTAAGCGTTAAAAACCTGCTCGATTGTTAAACAAAGCTTATAAAGGTAAATAAAAAACTAAAGCACAGTTGATTTATTGCTTTACCATGGCTTCGTTGAAAGATGTTGATTTAATATGACTAATGATAAAAATGAAAGAGAGAGCTGATTCTTAAATCGGTTATTAATTTAATTGGACTGGAAAATTTCGTTTCAAAAAACCAAAAATCAATTCTATTTACAAGTTGCAAAAGATTTAATGTAGGACATATAAGCAAGCCAAAATTTAGCTGATTTTTTCTGTGGTTACAAAAAACTGACCAGTTAACTCGTTGATGTCATTTACTAAAACTTCATCGAAAACTGCTCGTTGTAAACCACCTCTTGCTGGTCCCAGTGCTGAAAATAAACTATGATTGAATACTGCAAATACATCTCTGATGTGAGATTTGCATAAAACATGTTGAAATTTAAAATGCAACGTAAATGTATGAAAGTGGAGATTTGTCAGTTTAGGTAAATTTCATAAAAGTTCCAAATTGGTTTCAAATATTTTCACTGTTTAATATTTGATTCGTTATCTGATCGCAGAGCCTTTGATGAGAGATTCTGTTCAAACATTGAGATATGTTTGTAAGCTAGTGTACTTCTCTAGCCTATTATTTTTATTCTTTCTCAATTCTCAATTACAGCAACACTTTCTATGGCTTCTTTCTTATATCCGTACTGTCTAACAAAAATAATTTTCTCAAATAAAATATCTGCAAAAGGCAGTGTAATGCTATCAATCAACGATCAACAAACATAAACTTTCAAACATTATTTCGGAAATGAAAGATGTCACCGCGTGCGAAAAGTAGGCATTACCTTAATGAAACGGACATCCTGAGAGTCCTCCATGGAAGGCTTTGGGGGTGGAAGATAAGGAAAGAAAATGTCCATATTCGCACTTCTCAATGGCTCAAGTTTCCGGCGTGAATTTATGATTTCCTGTTTAATTCTATCTTTTTAATCATAACTGTTGAGGTTCCGTTTAATGAAATGTAAAAATCGATTTTGAAACAGCAGAAGGAGAAAATTTTAAGTTTAAATGAACTTTTCAGGAAATTCAAAACCATAAAATACAAACTTTACTTACTTACAACTTTTCGTCTATCGAAGTCGATTTCATTTTCATTTCCAATACTGCTGCAATAACACATTTTTTGTTTTCTAGGAGTAATTTCACTGATTCTTTTTACTTTTTGTTTGAATTTGTGCAACTTTCCTCTTTCTTTCTTTTTATCACCACAATAATATATCATATAAACTTACGGATTCTGGGAATTCAAATGAGCAAAGATAAGAAAGAGAAGAATTGCACGAAAAGAGCATTGTTCCATTCTGAAAAGTTAAATGGTTATTTTATTGTTGATTTACATAAATTAGGATATTATTAGAACGAAATATTTCCTCACAGTACTGCACAACGAGGGGCAATTCTGAAGGGTTCTTTTTCTCCATTTATATCATCTCATTATAGAAATATAATTAATTTAATCGCTCTGTCCTTCATTTTTATATCATTTTTAACGTATACCAAATGATAGCCACTTCGACGTTTTGCAATTTTAAAACAGCCAATACGACAGTCAGTTCACCCCAGTCCATATTATTTGTTGTAGTACCCAACAATGAGTTTTTTTAAAGCATTTTTTCGAAATTTGTTTTGCAAAATAATTACTCAAAGTCGCAATAAACAAACTTGATTTTCTTCTCCCTTTGAACAGTTATTTTACGGAATAAGTTTTTTAGAAGTCTAATTTATTAATAATTTCATAATTCGGAGTTGATTTTTATGCCTATTCTCATGCTCAGTGCTTGCATAAACGATCACAAATAAATTGCATCAGCAGTTGAAGAAGTGTCTTTGAAAAAAATTTAATTGGCACTTTAAAAAAGTTTTGTAAAATGGCACAGCTTATTTATAGAGATAACAAATTTTTTGCACATGAGTTCGTCTATTCCACCTCTTTTAATGTATCAAAAAGAAAAGCTGTAATAAAAAAAAAAGAAGAAATGTGAAAAGATAGCTGATGAGAATTTTAATGAATAGACCAAAAAAGGCAAGATGATTTTAAAATTATGAATTGAATTCATTTAGGAAAATTGCTGCAAATTCGCTTAGAATTTAATCTTGCTACTCTAACACCATATGTCTTACTATTCCAGTTTTCTGAAGCCTGTTTGAGAGACTCTTCAGCTCTCAATTCAAACCATGAACTCTTTAATAGCCAACGGCAAAAATGAACAGCTTTTGCAGATGACATTGTTAGTTTTTCTGGCAAGGACAGATATTACTTTTTTCATTGCAAACAGATTAACATTAATAAGGAGGAAAGAAAGATATAGTAGATAAAGAAATATATAATATATTATTATGGAATGCTCAATTTTTTATAGCAATTTCCTTCCTTTTTTTTAAAAAAAAAAAACCAAACAAAATTTTCTGCGTGTCATTCATTGTATGGATGGAAGAGGTTAAACAATTGCATTTTGAAGGAAGCGAAAAGGCAATTCAAAAATAACATCAAAAATTGAGGAAACAATAAATAAATAAATTCCAAACGAAAGAACCAGTATGGGTAAGGTGAAGTAATTGATTTGTAATTTCCTCAAAAATCTCTATGGCAAACTTAAAAAGCATCAGTCACAAACAGGGACGGACTTCAGTTTTTACATTTTTCTCTACCAAGCTGACGTGAGTCCATAGTAATATTTCGGATGATTCAAGGCAAACTTTTAGACAATTGAGGAAAGTAAGAGTCAGGTACAACATGATTACGATGAAGACTGTAAAAGTCATATAGTAACTTCAGGGAATTATTTGAACTGCGCTTTGGCGTTAGCGTATATTGCAAATTCACTCGTTTTATTGTGGAGTCTATATCAACTGCTATTTCATTTGATGAATTAAATAATTAAAAAAGTGCCCCGATGTTCAAGCATGGAAGAAATATCATTCAAAACGAAAGAGAAGATCAAAAAAAGTCCTTCACCGTTACTCTTTAGTGAATGCGTCATCAGTAAAAAATATCGTTTTGTTAAGAATCTTTTGCTTTACTAATAAACAGCAGAAAAACAAATGTAAACAATTTCATCTAAAGCATAAACGCTGAGACAAGATTCCGCCATTTTTTCGCCTGAAATATTTTTTTTTATTAGAGATATGAGACTTTTAGAAATTTACAAAAGAAAGTGATGTTAGGAAAGAATTTTAAATAGAAAAAACGGACACCGTTCAACCAAAGAGAGTAAACGAATGAGAGGAGGACAAAGAAAATGGCTGTCAATTGTCGGGTTAGGTCAGATCGCTACAAGTTGCAGTGGAAAAGAAAGTGTTAGAACACATGGATACATGACACATCTGAAGAAGATGACAAGAATTTTGCGACTTTTTGAAAGGAAATACGAAAAAACTGTGCATGATTATAGCCGCACGAAACTTTTCTCATCTTTCCTTTCAAATATTTCGACAAATCGGGACATTCCTTCTTGACTTCGTTACATCTGTCTAGTCATAAATTCATGCAGTCACTTGCCAAAATAATATTTTCCAATAATCTCACTTCCTTTTTCCTTTTCCCAGAGTTATAGAGCTTGTAATCTCAGGTGATGGTAAGTCAGAATTTGATATTAACCATCCTCAATCTCCATTTACCTTGGGGATAGATTCAGTAGCAGTTAAACTCTCTCCTGCATATTTTTTCTATCAAGCAGAGAGAAGAGTTTTCTAAAAATTAATTTTTCTTGACTAAAAGTAGTGTCTGGAAATTGAAAATTTCTTACAAAAAGAATTAAATAAGATGCATTCTTTGTCTCCATCTTCTTTTCTAGAAAGTTCTCGATATTAAGGACGCAATGATATCGAATTATTCAGGTCGTCTACGAGTTTTACACTCACGTCACGAATAAAGGTATGACTATAATGAATTAAATAGTAAATTACTTTACTTTTCCTATTTCTCCAGTGAGGCGAATCAGAGTAAATACATCTACATAGTTTTTGCAACTTTTGAAATTCTATTATTGGACTTTTAGAGAAGTTAATAAACATTTCAAAAAGTTAATAAGCATTTTTTAAAAAGTTAATAAACATTTTAAAAACTTAAACATTTCAAGTTAGAGTCTCGAATAGAATCTTTTAGCCGAATGGAGTTTGGAAATATTCTATAATTACTTAATAATCTGTAGTTACTTATAGAGATGTATATAATCGAACAGGAAACAAGTTACACGGGAAGCAGTAGACAGAATAGGATAAAGTGCACATGAAACACAGGTGTGAATTATAAGAGGAAATGATTGGATATAGAGAAAATGGATTTTATAATAAAAGATATGTATATTTTGCATTGAAAATCAGGTCTCAAGCAATTGTCTGGCTCGGAAGGACTATTCAAACAAATAAAATCCCATAGCGGTCCTTCAAAATTCGATCATCAACAAGGTCTCTCAATATCCGGATCAATTTCGCCTCATCTTCGTCTCTTCCAAGGATTTTATTGGGGATCATAGAAATTGTTGAATCAATTTGCATAAATTGAAATTTTTAATCAGATTTTTTGCGGATCTGCTATTTTAAATGATAACTTTCAAGCAGTGATGATTTCGAAAAACCTCTACAAAGCAAGCATTTAATTGTTAGCAAATTTAATTGTACAATGAAAAGAGAACTCAAACCTTGGTGCCAAATAAATTTCTTTTAATTGCTTCAGCTTTATTAAACAAGGAAATTATTTCTTCTAAGTGCTTGGCTAAATACAGTGATTATCAGTGAACAGCAAGAATTAAGCTAAGAAGTTCCACGTACAAAGTCATCTTGGAAGTCCGATTAAAAGCACCAGTTTTATAAATTGTCTGTTTTATTTCTCCACTGCAATATCTTATTGTAATTGCTAGCGACATACATCCACATATATATATATATATATATATCGAATAATTCACGTATAATTCAATTTATATATATATATATATATATATCGAATAAATCACGTATAATTCAATTTAATAGTAGAGTACCTGAGAAGATTTCATAACAATCGGAAGTTGAGGTGTTTTTGAATGACAACAGAAAATTGGTAAGTTACTGTGGTGAAGTTTAAAAGTAATTAATAAGGCATTCTGAAGGGATTAAAAGGAACTAAGGGAAAATGATCTCTTGCAAGAAATAGTCCATACTGATAAGAGAGCATACATTGACAACCCAAAACATTTGGAGAGTACTAATGGACAAGTTCGCTACTAAAAAAACTTAGTATGGTGCACTATTGTATTCACTAAAAGTTGATGCAATCCACAATGCACTATTGTATTCATTAAAAGGAGCAGTCCACAGTGCAATACTGTATTCATTAGAAGTCGGTGCAATCTTTTATCATCGGCATGATAATAAAAAGTCAATATCATTTTTCCTTCAAAGTTTTTTCTTTAAAGGAAATAACAAGAAGTTATCGTTGTTGAAAAGATTCAGCGAAAATTTTTAGTCATTGAAGTCCAATCAGTCATTGAAACTTGCTAAGCAAATTTCTCGTCAAATGATTTTGTTGGAAAAAAATAAAAATTGACAGAAGAATAAAATATTACTTTAAAAAAGAGAAGGAATAGGCAAAATGGATTGAAAAATCGTCACTTTTTTGACATTTCACAACAATGTCATGCACAGGAAGTGGCGGTATATTAACAGAGAAATAGACTTTTAGTGATAGTGATATTTCATTCCTTTATCTATTCCTAATGTATGCTGTAAAAAGAATTCTTCCTACGGAAAAGATATGCGCAATGCGTTTGATGTCAAATTTTTAAAAACAGCAAAGATTTTTTAAAAAAATTTGAAAGTGAACAAAGAACTGGACTTATCAGAAACATATCGTAGAGTCCAAAAGTGAGCAATCTTTTAATAATTAGAAGAGAAATAATACAAAAGTGGAAAAGGAAAAAGGTTGCGAGGAACAGTGAGTATGTAGTTTGGCCAACTAAACATCCAAGTGAAGGAATGATTACACCTGTTGGGAAACTGTTTTTCTGTTGAACTCGTTTCTCGGCGATGCAGATTTATTCGGGAGGTAATATTGTTCCTGCACAATATTACTAGTTAATAACAAGAAAAAAGGTATAAAATATATATGTATATTACACGGTGAGTTGGTAAGCAATGATAAACGAGTTATAAAAAAAGCAAGTAATATGATCAAACTAACAAATTCCTTGTCGTTCCCTTGGACAATAATTTGACTGTCGGTTAGTTGATAGGTCATGATAGGAGTTGGGAATACGTTACGGGAATTTGGTAAATAGAAGAATATCGTAGTTTGTTGTCCAATTGTGGCGGATAAACGAAGATATCGTTGGTTGTGGGTTAGTCGCGGGATAAGCGATGAGGATGTATCGTCTGCTCGATTGTAAAAGTGAACTCAACTGTCTGTCTCGAGATTTTTTTCATATATATATATATATATATATAT
>NW_018108401.1:89715-111578 GCF_000183805.2 Loa loa | reverse complement strand
TTATTATCTTATTGTATAGTAAAAAAAAATTTTTTTTTTTTTTGTTAAATACAATAAGTATATATATGATGTTACACTTGTTTGTGATAGTAAATATATCAATGAATAAGTGCAATGATATCGTCTCATTGAAATAAATCCGTATAGATGGATGATTTAAATAAATAAATAAATCGCTTTTAAATATAGATAATATTTAATGTCTTTTATTTCATCCTTATCTTTATTCTAATCTTTATCACTACTACTTATTACTCCTCCCAATCTATAACTTCATCCATTTTACTTTTCATTAATAAAAATGTTAGTCAATTAAGTTCATAATAATTGTATAAATGTCATAATTAAAGGTAAGATTATATGCCAATCTTTTATCATTTATCAGTAAATATTTTTGATCATGTTATCAATGAATTTATCAGTGTTAAGCAATCAATGGAATCATTCGATACTTTTTAAAAATAATTTAAATTCAATTTATTTTTCGACCCAAAAAAAAACGAAAAGGAAAAATATTTATTGGAAATTCAGTAATATACCAAAAGAAAAAAAAATTGCACTAAAAGTATTGCTCGTAATATTTTCTAATAGCTTTTACAACTTCAAACTCTTTGTTTGTTTGCTTTTTTTTATTTTTTTTATTTCTTTTTTTTTTTTGTTCTGAATGTTTTAAGAAAAATTTTTGTTTAAAGAAGTTTAAACTCAAAATGTTTTTCTTTCTTCTTTTTTTTAAAGTACAAACTTAAAAAGTTTTTTTTTCCATCCGATAATGTTTACAGAAATTAACGAATGGGAATGACTGTGAAAATTGCTAAATGTAAAGATTGGCCAGTTTCGAATCAAACTGAATATATTCGTGAAGGAAAGGGGAGGGGGGAAAAAAAAGAAAAAGTAATAGATGTAATATTTATTAGTCTAGTTTTAATTGATAATAGGCTAAAATGAATCATCAAAGATTTTTTTTTCAAATATTTTTTAATTTTTTGCTATAGTCTTTTTCGCTTACAACATCTAAACACAAATTTATTATTTATATTCTTGCATACATACAATTTCAATGTTTATCTAAATTAATTGTGAATTTAAAAAAAAAAAAAATGAAAAGAAATACAGGAAAAGGTGTAAATTTGATTAATACATTAATTATACTATTATTGATTAAACACACCAAATAAGCATTGGAAATTATCGATGGGAACAAATTACTGGAAATTATTTGACCTTTATGTATATATATATGTATATATATATATGCTATTTTTCATTTTTACAAATTTAGACATCCATTAATAATAATTTAACAATGTAAGTAAGGCAAGAGAAATCCGCTGAAAAAGTTAAGTAAATCAAGAACATATAATATTAATAAATTAACTAAGTGTGATAAATTACAACTCATTACAAACATATTTAATTAGCAATTAAATGAAAAGCAATTCAATTTCAGAAGAAAGCTTGGTCAAGAAATATCGATTAGTTGGAAGATGTATAGCAGTAATAAATAATTATGCTTGGCTAGTTTGTTGTTTATAACGCTTAATGGTGATGTCGTGCGATTTTATGTTAGTAGTATACCATATGACAATCAGCATTAAGTTTAAAATAAATAAGGCCAAGCTTTACTTAATATTTGAAAATATCCTGGCGGGACGACATTTTTCATGAGCGAACGATGCATGGTATCTCAGCGAGACAATATATCAAATGTAAATTTGGTTCGAATAATGACAGCATCCGGAACGGGCACTTTGCCAGTTTTTCTCTAGCCTCTCGAACTATGATCTCCATGGGAGTTGAGGCTCTTGGGCATGCGTTAGTGCTGACTTGTGCACGTGGATACGTGGTATGTGATGGGTGGGACGTGATTTTATACGTGATTCGTGATGCGTAAAACGTGAATGTATATATGGGTGCGTGATGCATGAAACGTGATTGTATACGTTGATGCATGGAACATGACTGTATACGTGGATGCATGGAACATGACTGTATTTGTAGATGCATGGACGTGACTTTATACGTGATACGTGATGCGTAGAATATGAATGTATGTGTGGAACGCGGTTATGCTATGAACCACTAGCACAGCCACAATTCCACGCATCACACATCCAAGATTATGTTGGTAGTGAGATGTATGTTAATAATGATAAGTATGCGGATGATATGTTGAGCAAAATAGAAATACAATTAGTTGATAGTAAGAGATTTTTGCTTCACTAGTTGATCTATTTTGTTAACAAGGTATGCACAAGGTATGCATCACTTATTTATCTATTTGTTTAATGCATTCTGAATAGCTGGTTTCCAATCAGTTTGATTACAGTTGATAAAATTGCATAATCAGACGTAGCTGTATCATTAGTTTTAGGAAGTAACGGCTAATCGTATCCATTGTCATATTCAATCCTATGATTGAATGATTATAAGTTAAACAACTTCTTAGTATATTTCTGTCCACTTTCTCTCATCTTTATAATGCCACACATTTATTCACTGCAATTTGTTGACCAAACAACATTCAATAATCTAAAACCTACCGTTTAATCCTTGTGCTCATGCATAATATGATATGTAGAGGTGTTAGGATGCTGCAAGAAATAGCAAATATTTGGGAGCGATTGTCGCCGTTAGTCCTAAAAAGAAAGGAGTAAGTACCACGAGGCTTTCGCAACTATGAAGTTTGATGTCATGCTACGTTATACCTTCTGCGGTGATCAGAAATGCAGAGGACAGAGTGCTGCCTTGCTGACTCGCTGTTTGACCTCTTATTTCACTCACTCTTTTATCTATCGATTCTGTTACGAGGCTTGGCTAGATGGGCGGTCTTGTCAGTTGGCGCGCGAGAAGAGAGGGAAGATATTGTAGTGGAAATGGGAGTATTATATGGAATAGTAGTTTCCATTATTATTGTTGCCAAGAATTTCTACAGCTCTTTCACATTTTCCTTTTTTTTTTTACTTGGGCATTTGCCATTCCCATTCTCGAGACTTACCCTGACCATGCTTGCCATTCCCATTCTCGAGACTTATCCTGACCATGCTTAAGACTTATTCCATTCTAATTCTCTTCATTCTTCTAATCTTCTTTATAGTAGTAGTATTTGTATGAATTATGGTTACTAATACTAGTACTAGTAATAAGTAGTAGTAAGTTGGTAGCAGCTGTTATTGATAGGATGGGATGGTTGACAATCGAATCCCTCCTTTCTCATTCCACTTCTTTTTTTTTCTTTTTTTTTACCTCCCTGTTCGAGAAGCGTTTTTTTAAATCATTTGCAGCAAGTTTATGTAATATTGCAAATCATTCCATCCGGCAGATGTCGAGATGATTAATTGTATCTCGATTAATGTTATCTAGTTAATAGATTTACTAGTTAGAAAACTTGATTTCACTTGTTTTCTGATAGTTATTGACCCGGAATATATCGGTCATATCTTTTCCATATGCTAGGAATATGCGATTAATCTGGATGATTAACAGGGAATAGATTGCAGTACGTTAGAATCTTATATCCCGCCTTGATAGTTTACCCCGAGTAATGTGCATTCCTACATTCTTCCGCGTATCTAATAGTAGCCTGCAAATCTATATATTTGCCTGTCTTTTTGTGTGTGTGTGCGCATGTCTATCTATCTCTCTATCTGTCTGTCTGTCTGTCTGCTCGTTTGTACTGAATTGGCTAGTTGGATCGAGATCGATTGAAATTCGTCTGGGTTTCTTCTTGATGCTGAAATATTGTTGTAAGAGTATCATTTATTTATCGAGAAATGTGCTTTCCGTTATGTCTGAAATGTTTTGATCGATCGATCTACCTGTCTACTATTGCTACTCTCGCCGTTATCCGCATTTGTTGTTTTATTGCTTCAGCAAAAGGTAGGGTTGATGGAAGGTTGGAACAATTTTGTTCACTTAAATGATGTAATCCTGGTCGGGATTTTTGTCTTCTTTTTTTTTCTACTTTTTCTTTGCTTCATAATGGTAGAGCTGTATAAAATGAGAAATCGTTCATTCTATACGATTTCAGCAAAACTTTCATCTCAAACTTTATAGTTTTAATTTATTGGATATAACAGCAAAATTCTCATTTTAATGACTGGAAGGGAAAATGTACGTAAGTTTAACTTTAATAGTTTTTGGCAAAGATAGGGTAAAAATTGTTACTGTTATTCTTGCATCTTCTCAAATTTAACTGTTGATGCATATCTTACTTTTCTCTTAGTTGTTTAGCCATTACTTTTTCCTTAAATAGATGTACTCTGATAGGTGAAATATTCGGGATATTTGATGCTAGTGGAGAATATCTGGAAGATAATGATAGTTATTTCGGATCATATAATTGTTGAAGTATTAGGACATTAATGTGTGAATACACGGTGCAACTCATACCATGTAAATATTGTTTTTTAGCTAAAGTTTCGTTGAGGAGAGTTGTTTTAAAGAAAATGATTATATGGTAAATGTATCCAGTTTGATTTACACCGACTAAAATGAGGGAAATCATTTATATATGTATTAATTTCCGGCCTCTTAACTTGTTTTTTCTAAATTCTTAATGGATGATTTTTTAGTCGATAAGAGTTCTTTTCTTTTTTTTTGATACTATACGAAGTCGGTTCTGTAGAGACCAATGAAGAGCAGCTTTAAACGTTAGTGTAATTATCGAAAAGACAAGATTGTCAAGTGTCACAACTCATTTTACCCAAGTAATTTCTTATTGCTTCGTTTTTAAGACTAAATAAATTCACAACGTCTGGGAAGAGTCTTAGCTTATCCAGCTTTCATCAGATATTGAAATGTAGATGTTTGATTAGTTATAAAATTAGTCCAGCATATTTTTTGGTTTTTATTGATACTCTGCAATTTGGGTCTTTTTGACGACAATATGATTTTGTCTCGCGCTATCCCCCTCCTCCCTATTTCTATTTTTTATTCTTTGCTCTTTTCTGGTGAAGCGTATTGTACTCGAATCTTCATGCTATAAGTGTTGCTTTTAGCTTGACTGCTTTGATTTGGTTTTTGGTCTATATCCGGTTTTTTGGCGCGTATCCAATTGCAACAGATTGTACAACCTTCTTATTCTCTCATATGATGATTTAGTCTGTATGTATGCATGGGTTATATATGTATATATATATATGTATGTGTGTGTGCATGTATATATGTGTTCTCTTTTTTCGATTATTTAGGTCTTTTTGACGACAATATAATTTTGTCTCGCTCTGTCTCCCTCCTCCCCATCTCTCTTTTAATTTATCTCACGTTCTATTCGTCTGTTGGGAACACTACATGTTGATAATCGATAATTAATCGGCATGATGAGAGATGAAAGATATCCGTAGCGAAGGTTATTGAATTTATAATAAATATTAAGCTGTTGATTTCCAATATTTGTTTTTAATATTTTCCCAACATTCTGATTGTTCCTGATTAAGATGAGTTTTTCCAGAGTAATGGTTCTCAGCGGGTGGTCTGGACCGCTAAGATTATTATGTCCCTTCCTTTAGATATTATAATGTCACTCCAAGTTCAGCAGTTAAAAGTTTTGGTCAGAGCATATTTTCAAATGTGCACATTATTTTTACTAAAAGTTACAATTTTTTAAAATCACGGGATGGTACCATATCATGTGGATATATATGTATTGTATACATATAAACAATGAATTGATGCCATTTCATTATTAGTGACAATTTGTCAAATTGAATGCACTATCTACACAAAAGGTTATAAACATCCCTGTAATTTATAACCTTTTGTGTAGATAGTGCATTTTCGGAAATTTTTCATTGGAAGTTTAAATGTTAAAAGATCACTAAAAAAGTGGTAGCTCATAATCTACCATGTTATATATGTCAAGCGGCAAGTAATTATTGGACGATGGCTTAACCAGCCATTTCATTATGATACATTTGCGCTCTACTTAATTCATTGTTTTTGATTGTTTTTCCCAATTAGCACAGGTTAGTTGTTTGATTGCAGGTCTTGTACAAAACTGTATTATATCTGCGTTGCGCGTTGTATTTCTACTATTTTCAATTGTCTACTTTCCATACCGTACGATATCCAAAATAAGATAGCATTATGGCAATGGCTGAACAACAATGGTCAAATCACTACCCGAGTTCGTGGAGTAGCATGCGATCAGGTCAGTTTTTTTGTCAAATTTCACTGCTAATATACTTCCGTATTTGGTGGGTTTTTTGTTTCATAACTGTTGTTTCTCCTTTCTTAATTATAAGTGGCATTCCATATGTCCATATGCTGGAGGGGATTATGTGATTTACACGACAGTAATGTTTTATCGCTTTCAACCTAAACTATCTTTAAGCCAGGTTTGTAATAGATGAATTTTTTTCGGCGAGTTTTTTTTTTCCCCTCCCCTTCCCTTGAAATGTGTTCATATTCAGAGTGTAATTGCAGGCTTACATAGTTTAACTTCGATATGACGGTTTTGATGCTGTGATTGATAGCGAAGGCTTAGCGACATATTTTTGTGTTTTTTTTCTAGAGCATGCTGTTAGCAATCCGATTATGGTGCAAAATAATACTGGTGTTGGTATTGCGGGGTCTATAAGATCTCGAGAAAATTCGCTTTGCACCCAGATGATCGCTAACGTTTTGGGCTCATCTACCGGAAGTTTGAATGCAGCTGATACAAAATACGTTAGTTATCCAAGTGTTATTTTTGTTTGAAGTGCTATTTTGTTAACTCTTTGTTTTATGAACAATGTTTTTACTGATGATAGTATCGGAATTGCTCGTTTTCTTCCACGAAGTTACATAATGTTTTTGTTAATGTATACATTTTTTCCCCTTTCATTATAAATCATCTTTATCTTGAGAAATCGTTAGGAATGATCAATCGATTGTTCAGTATACCTTGTTTTCCGTTGCATCGTGATCATATGTGTAGGTCCTAGAAAAATTTTTTCTTACAGACTGTTTTCGTACCAACGATCAGATTAATTAATCTAGTTCTTTCGGGGTTAACTATCTATATACTGTGGAAAAATGTTCCACACTTTCCGTATCTCCCCAAACTTTCAAAATACTCTGGATTGCCTTTTTCTCATAGAATACCTCACCTCTTCTATCTTCGGTGATGTAAGGAACTGTTAAAAATCGTTTCCTCTCAGAAAACAATAGATTTTTCAATATTTTTGATCCTTGAGAAAAAAACACTTCGTATGAAAGGACGTCACACTACTTTAGAAAGAACTTGGTTTGAAATGACTTCAATAGACGCATGTCATAAATCCTTGTCCCGTCTGTAACAGTGATGCCCTTAACAAAGAATATTTACAAACAAAAACTGAACATAATTTTGGTGGATAGAAAATATTCGAAATGCTTTGAAATGATTATGCACGATGAGTTTTTCTCTTATGCAGGAAAACTGAAGAGGTATTTACTGCATTGAAATACTTGCTCATATATTTGTAGATAAATGCTGTGAAACTAGAAGATGGAAGAACAATTGATAGAAATGACGATAAACCAGTTAAGTCGACCAGCGATACTTTGGGATCGAATACGTCGACACCATTTGTGCAGATACCCTATCAACTGCAAGCAGATTCTCTTACTTTGGGTTCCACACCGGAAGTTCAGGTTAGCGTTTGGATTTCCTAAGCATATTACCCACAAGTATATTACTCAAACTTTGCAATAAAAATAGGTCATTATGATTATTCTCTTAGTTCTTTTTCTCACTAAAATTATGGAAATAATGGAAGAAATTTCAAGTTCTTGAATCCATTGTCTATTTCCATCTGAACTCTTGCTTGCAGAACATTTTTCATTCACATGGTTCCAGTTTACTGTGTACAATTTTGGCACCGCGATAGTATAACTGCTTTAAGTACTTTAGAACTGAATTCTTGTACAATCAAGTTTATCTTGTTATATTGTAAACTTTGAGATACTGAATGGTATGTTACATTCTTTGGTTTGCATTCCACTGCATTTCTTGCTTCATATTTACAAATTGTTTAACTAATCCGTAATTCAGTAGAGCAATGAAGCTTTGATAAGAAAGGTATTGATTTGAAGGTTTAGTACGATTAGTGTCTGACTACATAGTTCTTTTTTATTTGACATGGATTGTTGGAAATGAGAGGATCTGACAACATTTTTTAATCTCTCTTTAATTAGTATGCTTTCAAAAAATTTTGCTTGCAATTTTGAACTTGCATCAACAAATTCTGTAGTTATGAGGTTGTAATTGATAGCAGTTTTATCCGCTCGTAATTGTTTTCGAACTGATGGTAAGGGAGAAGTAGTCAACTATCCATTTGTAGCGACCGAAGTTTGAGTTGATTTTTGGCTACAAGTTATCACCAGACGCTGCATCTCATCAATGTTTTCCACACCGGGGGTCTAATGATGGTACTGAAGTGATAAAAACCGAAGCTTGCATGAAAAGAATCATGCATGCAGCAAAGCACCTGAAAGTATCGGGGATTATGTGATTTGCGATGAAAGCTTTTTCGTGTCAAAGCACTCGCTTTTGGCTTAGTAAAATTGATGTCAATTAGGACACGATAACAGCAAATAGGCTGACAAAAAAGTACAAGTTTGAAATAAGACGGAGAGATTTGGTACCCTGTAGACTCAGCACCGCTGATATGAAAGTGGGATATGTTTGTTACAAGCTGCTTGTTTCGTAAGTTAGGGAATTCGAGAAATCCGGGATATTCCTTCACTACATCGTTTTCGGGTGGCTTTAAAAAATGTTGAGGACTACCTCTAGGAGCTCTTATAATGAATATCCATATTCGCTGAATTTTTGTGCACACTTGTCAGAGTGACCAATCTAATATTTCCTACGGAGAAAATCCTACCATTTTAAGCCGTTAGCTATGTGATAATGTGGTGTGACAAGGCGGTTGTCTGTCGATGGGTTATTAGCACAGTGGGATAAAATTCGGAAATTAAAGCTCTGAACAGCAGTTCGGAGGATCAAGTGACAGAGAAATCAGTGAAAACATAGTGCTTTGGCTAGTATGCAAGAGTGACACGAAGATGCACTTCGGAGAGCAGGGATTAATAAATTTGGGCAGTAATCAGTGATAGACTAGACGATGAATTGTTTGCTGAAATAGGTGGCCGATTCTTCCTCGATCGATAGTTTGCACCTCGAAATATGCAGCACTGTTTTTTGCATATCTGTTGTAAAGAATAATTTAAGAGATGAGAATTTGCGTAGAAAGAAGTGGGAGAGGGAAGGAGGCACCGTTTTCACCTGTTTTAGGATGTTATGTTGTGATGTTGCTGCTGTTCTTATAACACTACCGTATACGTGACAGTTCTACAATAATCAGCATCAGAACAAGAAAAGCTTTCATTTTTCCTTTTCTTTCTTCCCATCAACGTTTTTCTCCGTTCTCCGTCATCGTTGTCTGCTGCAGTAGCATGTAAGCGTTGATGATACTGATCGTAGTAGTCTGCTATATACCAACACATAATCGCTGAGTATCACTGGCTGTTTTAGGAAATGCTCCTTTCGTGGTTTCTAGCGGTTAGCAACGTTCTTTCATTTGATTTTTTTTTTCTGTCCATTTTTAATATTGGTTTTGGCTGTTTGCCATTGAACGGTTTGCTCTTCTGCTTTCAAATTTTCATTGCACTTCGAAGCATCTGCAAAGTGCTTCGTGGATATCTCTGCACTCTTATGCCTTTTAAAAGATGATGGAATGACGGGTTACTCTTCCTATCTGATTGAATGATCATGTTTAATCTCTACGTATTACGGATGTATTGCATTCGTATTATGATACTTATTTCGTTTGATCAGTAGTTGCCAACCTTGATGAGGACCACTTTGGCTTTTTTATTTGTAGCAGGAACCCCAAGATTCAAAAGTAGCAAATTTTGTTAATTTGAAAATAAACTTTGACCGGAATTAACACCGCGTCGTTGTTTTCGCGGACCACCGGTTGGGAATTCCTAGAGATATGTGGTCTTCACATTGTATCATTTCATTTCATAGGCTTTCTTTGTGTAATCAATTTCACTCTTCAACTTAATACTTTGTAGCACAGAAAACAAGTTTATGTAACTTCAGTGTTATCTACTATTAGCTTCAAATAACCCCCAGAAATTCTGTTTTAAAGTAGTCATGAATGTTCCAATTTCAGTATCCCTATATGCTACAAGGACAACAAAACTCGATCATTTATCCAGGAAACGTACAGTCAGCAGCACCCTTTGGAACAACTCCAACTGGATATGGTTATGGCTCGTTCACTGCCGTGTATAACAGTGGTGCGGCGCCAAGTTTACCACCCGCATCGGAACCAGCACTTACAATAAATGGAAATATTGGAGGTTAGGCCCTCTTTTGTACGTTATTTTTGAAATATGGTACTGGGCTATCTTCTTGATACGTTGTATCATAATGGGGAGCTTAAAAATGGCACTGTAGTATGCATTGCATCCTATTCTTAAGAGTTTTATTTGGTTGGAATCTAAAAATTTCATAGATCCATTAGTGCTGTATTTTTAGGAGCTCGCGGTACACCACCTACCTCAGCTCTTTTTTCTTCTTCACCACCTGGCGCTTTTCACTTCCCGTTAGGTTATACAACGCAGCCAGCAATCAGTCATTTGACCACCAGTCTATCAAATCTATCGATTGGTCCATCTCAACCAACTCCAACAACTCGAAATGAAACATTCACTTCAAATGGACAAGTTGGTGCACCATCCTACGGGGTACAACCGCAGCAACAATATCTTTTCATGAATTTTCCCCAAACACCTTCAGCTGGTTCACTGGGTTCAAGTCCCAATTTCTTCGGTTTGTTCTTTTTGCATCTTTTCATATTTTTGTTTTTTATTAGGAAATGAAGCATCTGTTCACTGGACTCAAGTAAAGCTTTCTCGTTTTTATGCCAAGAGTTATGAGTGTCATAGTGGTTAAATTATCTGCCTCATTCACCTGCTTCTGAATTAATGAAATCCTAAAAATAAAATTCTTACGTGTTAGCAGCTAGAAGGATTTAAATGACGAGAGGTTTTTTTCTATATGTAATTGAAGACTTCATAATCTCTGGATTTTCTAACGTGAAATTCTCGATTGTTCGAATGGTGTGGGTGGGTAGTCTTTCTTGGCATAACGGTTGAGTCGGTTTTAAAAACGTCTGAGCAGCTGGGCGTTTTTTAAGATGCTTAAAAATCTTTTAAAAAGGGTCATATTCTGATGTAGCTTCTCTATTAACGGAGGTCTACTGAATTGCATCTATAGCAAGAGGAAGTGAGGGTAATGGGTTTAGCGGTTCGTCTATTACATTTCCAAGTATATGTATATATATACATATATATATATGTATATATATATATGCATATAGGAATGGTATACTACTTACAGGTAATGCATTTTCGACGACGTATAATCCTTCATCGATGTTCCCAGGTTCGTCGTCTGGTGCTCATATTCAGGCACCTCCTGCACCTCGTTCTACTTATGCGCCTCAACAAAATACCATTGCGCAAATGCCCTACAACGTTGCCGTTCATAATAATCGACGAAACATTTCAACTGTTTCGGGTCGAGGTCGGGATCGTCATTCATTATCCATGGAACTTATACTTTTTTCTTTTTTTTTTTTGTAGATCTAATTTAGAATACTTTTTCTTTTTAATACTTTGAGAAGGAATTGGAATAAGTTGTGCAATGTAATGATATATGATAGATTAAGGGAAAAGTTATAGCGGATTTGGTTGGCACTCATCTAGGAAGGTTTTGATTAGTATGCACACTCTTATGTGTTATAGTAATCTTTATGAAAAATGCGAAGAATTCATCTATATTTATGATTCAGTGCATAAAGAGTAAGTGGGTAGAGTAAGTGTAGAAAATGATTTCTTGCGATATCTTAATAATTACTTTTAATAAATTTTCGTACTGTGGCCCTCTGGTCATTGGTGCTATGAACCTTAGTCTTCAAGTGGAATGACATTCAATGTATGTTCAATTTATATAAAAAGATTATTGGACATGACCGAATATAATGACGATTCAGTGAAGTTTTTCGCTACAGGATATGTTTCGACTGATGGCGAGAGACAAACCAGGTCACATCTGTTAGATGATTTTCGGAACAATCGCAATCCTCATTTGCAACTAACCGATCTTGGCAAACATGTTGTGGAATTTGCGCAAGATCAACATGGTTCAAGGTAGGAATATTATTTAGTAGTTCTGGTAGCAGTGATTTGTTTGCAATTATAAATGCATCTTAAGATGCTGATGTTCTCAATACTAACTTGTTTTCTTCAGATTCATACAACAAAAGCTGGAACGTGCTTCATTAAAGGAAAAGCAAGCAGTATTTGATGAAGTAGCATTACACGCGCAGTCTTTGATGACTGATGTTTTTGGAAATTATGTAATACAAAAATTCTTTGAATATGGGACTACCGAGCAGAAAAATATTCTCACAAATGCCGTGAAGGTATTTGTTAGATGCATACTAATTGATCACTCGACTGGATATACAAGATATATAGTTTTGCTCTACAGAGAGCGATTATTGGTGGTGTAATGAAGGTTTTTTTATATATTGCTTGCAAAAATGCCGAGGTACTGTTGGTTAATCGTTCTTATCACATATTTTCCGATAGCTGTTTTCAGGGCAATGTTATGTCACTGGCACTGCAAATGTATGGATGCCGTGTCATTCAGAAAGCTTTGGAAAGTATTGAACCAAAACAACAAATGGAAATTTTAAAGGAAATGGAAGGGCAGGTGATTTGTGTTGACTTTTATACTTTCGAATTGTATTTTTTAACAGTGTGATCCTGCTTTCAGAGAGCAGAATCCCAACACTATACTCGAGATAGTACAGTTCAGCAGGGTAGCAACAATTTTCTCCGGGGTTGGTAGTTCATGAAAGTAGTGTAAATTTCAGGTGCTGAAATGTGTCAAGGATCAAAATGGAAATCACGTAGTGCAAAAAGTTATTGAACGCGTTGACGCTTCGCGATTACAGTTTATTATTGATGCTTTGGTTCCTGCGGGAGACAACATGACGGTGGGTGCATTTGAGAGCTCGCCTCGGTTTTTGAGTTTCGTCTTCCATGCTTTTATAGATTTATTGTTCGTAATCAGCATTTTCTTCTTTAAAATTGAAATTCCGTCAAGAAATTACAATCACTTCCGGGATTAGCAATGGCCCAAGTTTCTGCTGTTATAGGTATGCAATTTATCAACTCACCCATATGGCTGCAGAGTGATTCAGCGCGTACTGGAGCATTGCACAGACGAGCAAAAACGGCCTGTGCTAGACCAGCTTCATAAGCACGTCAAAAGTTTGATCGTAGATCAGTATGGCAACTATGTCATCCAACATGTTATTGAGCATGGCTCTTTGGAAGATCGCGATCGTATCGTCAACCAGGTTAAGGTTGGTGATTTCACTTATCGCGGGTTTGGGTAGCATTACTTGGACCGAATCGTGTTCGTTATTCAGTCATTCTAGTAATATAAAAGTTGTACACTTCGACTTTAGTGAGACTGGATATGTACTCATCGTTTTATTGATAGCTTATATTGTAGCAGATGGTCTTGATTGAAAAACACTTTTTGCATATGACAGAGTTGATGAGAATACACGATAGAGTGGTTGTTGGAAATGCTTCTTTGACTATGAAAAGTGTTGAAATATTGTTTTCTTGATGAAATGAAGACTCTATGCTAACATCTGAGTTTTAGGGTGATGTCCTGCACTTCGCACAACACAAGTTTGCATCAAATGTAATCGAGAAATGTTTGACATGTGGTGAACCACATCATAAGAATGCTTTGATTACGGAAGTTTGTGGCAACCCGAATGAGTCAGTTTTTTTTTTTTCACCCACATTTTCATACTGACTAGAATTTTGCTGTCATAATTGGATTAACGTTTTACGACAAGTTTCCGTTTAGAAAGGCTATTGGAGTGACTTATACCTTTACTTTGTGTTACGTGTGTTCGCTCAATTTATATTCTGATCGAATTGTTTCCTACCAAACGTTAATTGGTATCAGTGTTAGACTCGAATATCTCGTTACATATTTTTTGTT
This sequence comes from Loa loa, assembly GCF_000183805.2. Lineage (NCBI taxonomy): Eukaryota > Metazoa > Nematoda > Chromadorea > Rhabditida > Onchocercidae > Loa > Loa loa. The sequence continues at coordinate 97,507 of NW_018108401.1, read as the reverse complement.
TCTCTCATTTGATGAGGGCGATAAGTACACATTCTGTGGGGCTCTCTCCAATTCATCAATAAATATTGCTTGCTTCATAGGTTCCTCCATGTTCTATAGTTAGTTCACTCCATAAATTATGGAATGAACTACAGAACCTCTATTCTTGTTCAGAATCTCCATTTGCTTTCCATTGGCTGCTCACAATTCGAGATCTGTTAGATAGCTGTTATGACTATTATAACTGTTATATTGGCAATGCTTAGTGATGTATGTTGTATAGCAAATTATCTGTATACTGATCAGTACCAAGATTCCAATTCGGATTCGGTGGATAAGGCGAAGTAGAGGATTTTGTTCGTGGAGTGGAAATGTGAAGTTGTTGTTATCAAATATTTTGGTTGCTTAGCTGTTTTTATTACTTAGTGCTTTTAAGAACGTTTGAGTATGGTTTTTTTTTTTTTTGCAGTATCGCCACACCTCTTTTGATGATGATGAAAGATCAGTTTGCTAACTATGTCGTGCAAAAGATGTTGGATGTAGCTGATAGCGCTCTCCGGAAGAAGATGATGCTAGCTATTAAACCACATATACCTGCACTGCGAAAGTACAATTATGGAAAGCATATCATTAGTGAGTTATTTTTCGACATATATATTTCTTCTCATTGTTAAGAAGTTTGAAGTTTGCATTTATAAGCATTATTTAATTAATTATTCACTACAGCCAAACTGGAAAAGTATTTTCAAAAACAAAATAGTGGATTGCCGATAATGCAACCGGATTATTCATCAATGAATTCGATACCAATAATTTAACTGATAACAAACGATGATTACTGCACAACTATGGTCTAGCGCGACTGGAATAGAAGAAATGGGAAATTTAGGATAGAACTGATTGTGTCATTCTCTTGTTCTTGGAGTCATTATACGAAAATGCCTCGACGCATGATGTGTTATGTCGTTGGTCTTATTTTGTTTGTAATCCATTTAAAGTGATGGGTTACTGTATATTTTGTTAAACCTTGAAGTTAATTTGCTTCTTTTTTATTTTTGTTACCGAAATCATTGTTGGCTTGTAAATCAGTCGTTTTTTGCTCTATAATCATTAATTGTCAGAATAAAAAACTAACATTTTTAGTCATTTGTAGTGGTACCTGTTGGTGGATAAAATGAAACAGTTTTAATAGTTGGTATATTCTTTTCTATGAAAACTCGGTTGCAATCACCACTGGGAAAGGGGTTAACCATATAAGGTTAGGGTTTTCCTTTTCATGAAATTCTGATCTGTTTGAAATGTAGCAATTTTTGTTCCTGTTGATTTTTCAATTATTTTCAGTACTTATGATTATTATTATTATAATAATATTATTGGACAGCTCTGCTGGTTTAACGATATTAACGGAGAGGGATGAAATTGTGTAATCAATGTTTATTTTTTTTTTTATTTTTTTCTCTAAGGATTTATACCATACTGTTAATCTGACTGCTGAGATTTCGTCTGTTTTAGTCCTCTCAAAAAAAAAGTCTTTTTTTCCATGGTGTGAAGACGTTTTATTAAAAAATCTCTTTAACTTGTTCTTGTTTCTTTTTATTGTCAGTATAATATATCGCACAAGTGATACCGGTTTCGTTATTGTTATCATTATTATCATCTTTATATTATTATTATTATTATTATTGCTATTATTTATTATTTTTATTACTATCATTATTATTATCATTACTATTATTACTGCTTTTGTTATCATTGTCATTTATTACTATTATTATTTTTTATTGTGGACGTAGGTTTTTGTATTTGAATTTGTAAATTTTTTTATTTTTTGGTTGACAATAATTTCTTGCATGTAATTTTTCTTTTTGTACCTCGTTTAAACTCCTTTATATTATTTCATGTTTTTTTCCCAATAGTTATGTTACTTTCATCATCCTCTCCCTCTATCTCGTTTCTTCCGTTAAGTTGTGCATTCTGTATTTTTCAGTTAATGATTGAATGAAAATGGAATTTTTTTTAATGGTTGCTTATAACGATGTCAGATGTCAAATTTTTCCCCTACAATCTGAGCAAATTTTATGAAAGAAAATCAGATTTTTCTTTGATCAGTTAGCACTGTTACTTTGAACAGAGCAGATACTAGCTATGACAAAAAGTATTGATGATTTAACTTCCCAATTGTTTCAATGTTTTTCCAACGATAATCATTTTTGTTTCTCACCAGCGTTTTCTGAAATTGTTTCAAATGGCTCTATATGTTGTAGCTTGTATACAAGGTTTATGTTTGCAATTTTTTTTGTATATTGTTGAACACATTATTGTCCTTTATAGATTTTTTTTTTTGTTGTAAAACATTGGAAATTGTAACTTACTCCATGATGATTTTTTCTTATATAACGTATGGGCATGAAATTTATCTGCTTTGTTAAGAAATATAACGTAATCATAGCTAGACAGACGAATGATCACAGAATTAAATTGGATTAAACATATATATATATATATATATATATTGTTTGATTTTTAAAGGGGTGGAAGATGAATGACTTTGTATGGTTCATTGATTGTTGAATTAACTGAAGTAAAACATAGAATTGCTAATTAGAGAAGTCTTCTCAATGTTTCCTTAGTTTACGTTTTCAATTATGTATCTTTTTCGTATATGTATGCATATAACGTTGAGAGTTGTTGATAAATGCATCAGGAATGATTGTGGATGTAACAGTGCATTATGCAGCATGCAAAGCATTCAGGAAATGCTATACTAGTATTATTTTCGTGTATGTATATATATATATATATAGTTATACACAATGTCATAGTTGTGACATTCATCCGATTCATTGTCTTTAATGTTGGTTCTAAGATTTAGTCTTGTTGTATGTTGTGATGCAGACCATTATAAGAATCATTCTGCAGGTTAAGAGATTCGGACATAGTTTTTTAATAACGAAGGGTTGAGTCATAACCATAAGTCTTGAAGGATTTTATGGCATTGAAGTTGTGATTTGTTGGGGATTTATTAGTTAGCAGTGTAGAATGTTTGATATTATTTATCGTCAGTCTAAACTCGCGTGTAGCTTTTTGGTGAGACAGGAATTAAAAATGATTTAGCTGGCTGGATGAAATGAGTAAGTCGAACAACTGCTAACATGAGGGGTGTTCAGTACTTGCAGTGCTGAAATGAATGTTGAAAAAGCTGCAACATATGTTCGGTAAGGGAGATTAATATAATCTTAGGGAAGTGATGATAATTTGAGAATTTAATCCGAAACGCGATAGTAATATTGGAAGTGTGAGATTATTTTTAATGTGAGTTGCAGTTTGATGGTCGCAGTGCTGTAAGGTTGTTGTTTATTATAGTTGTGGTCATGTGGAATCGATATGTGATCAGAAAATTAATGCGATATGGTAGTAGTGGTGGAGTATTAACAGCTGCTGCATTAGCAGGATTTGCCAACTATGATGGGAATCCCGATATGTTGGAGTCATTGAAACATCCAAATATAGGAAAGTGGCGTATCGAAGGACCTTTTAAAGATCCTACCGATGGAGTATTAATTGCTAAACGGGTTAGAAGACAATAGCAATTTTAATGAAGAGACGTAGACATATGAAATAATGTGGGATTATTAATTGCATAAAAAATTTTTCATTCTAATCAGAGATGGAAATATTGAAAAAATGTAGAATGAACGAGTATCATTGCTTGAATGTTTTATTGCAGATAGTGAGTGATTATGATCATACTGATTTAAAGTTAAGGCTTTATCAGTACGAAGCCTGTCCATTTTGTTGCAAAGTTCGTGCCTTCTTGAATTATTACGGTTTTTCCTACGATATAGTTGAAGTAAGTCCTCTGACTCGAAAGGAAATCAAGAAATTGGATGGTGTTAGCAAGGTTTGTACTTTTTCATAATATGTTGCTGGTCGTGTTTGTTTCTTGTACTAATGAATAATGAAACAATTAATAATGACTATGAGATTTTTTCTTTAGCTACCAACTGTAATTGCACAAATGGATCGGAAATTAAGTGATTCTTCGTTGATAATATCAATTTTAACAAGTTATTTGACTCGGAATGATAGAAGTTTGGATGATGTGATTGAATTTTATCCAGAGCAAACGAATGTTATAAAAGAAACGGGAAAGCAAATAGTTACACGTCCCAATATGTACAAAATTATGGCATCCTTGAATAGCACATCGAAAATGGACGAGGAATATGCAAGGTTATTAATACATTTCTGAACATTTTATGTTATACTACTTTTATAGATTAGTTGAGCAATATCAACGGTAAAAAGCTCTTGAAGCATTACTTTTTCTGCTGCTTCTCGATTATATACAAATTGAGATATTCTGTGCAGAAAACTGTTTTTCTTCCGTTGTTTAATTTAAACTTTTATGAAGAAAGGAAGAGGAATGGCGTAAATGGGTTGATGAACATTTCATTCCTCTGATAGTACCAAATGTGTATCGTTCATGGAATGAATGCATTGAAACATTCCGTTGGTTTGGTGAAGCAGGCCAGTGGGATAAAGTAGTACCTGCATGGGAACGATATGCCACTATTTATCTTGGTTCAGTTGCCATGTACTTTTTGTCGAAAAAACTTCAAAAGAAGTGAGTTGGATTATTTTTTTAAAAAGTTTTTCTTCAAAAAAAAATATTATGAAAGTATTACTGTTTAACATGAAAAAGAAATAAAGTAATTCACGAAAAATCCTCTGCGAAACTAAGCAAACATTGGATTAGTAGTTCCTAAGTTTTTCTTGACCAGGGACCATTTTGGCTTTTTATTTGTAACAGGGATCACAGGTTCAAAACAATAAATCCCGCCAATTTGAAAATATACTTTAATTAAAACTTTTAATCCGTTAGTTTGTCAAACATTGATAAGAACAACCTCTACTTGATTTTTTCTCACCGCTTCACCGCACCGCCGCTCTCGCGGAGCGTACTGTAGTTCTTACGGATTACCGGTTCCGGACCACTGATTTAGATTCTGTGACTATGCAGCGGAAGTAAAGCATATCTCATTTAAAAAAATCGTGATTTTCCCGATATTCGGACCACTGATTTAGATTCTCTGTGACTATGCAGCGGAAGTAAAGCATATCTCATTTAAAAAAATCGTAATTTTCCCGATATTCTAACAAAATTTCCGGCCTTCTCTGTTTTGGATTGTCAAAGCTTTCCTGTATTTGTGATTCTATCAGTATAATATTTGTGATTTACTTTAAATCACACTGTGTATCATAATCACTAAAAAAAAGTATTTTAAGGTATGATGGTGCTGATGTTCGCCAGCTTCTAATAGATGCTTGCAATCAGTGGATGAATGCCGTTGGAAGTTCGTCGTTTCTCGGTGGTCAACAACCTACCTTGGCTGATTTGGTTCATCTTGCTTAATATTCTCCTTGCATCCATTTTTAAAGTTCCCTAGAACTCATCTTATTGTTTAAATAAGAGTCCTCTTTACTTCAAATTTTAATTACTTAGTTGCTTGGTGCCAATGTTTTACATAACTTTATGATAGCGAGAAAATATTATCTGACTTTGAAGTGGAAAATGAAAAGAAACAATAGCCACTCATATAAATTTTCTACTAGTTTCTTCTCGTTTTTCGGCTCTGAAAAAGAAAGTCATGCTGGAATTATCGTAAGGCCACTTTGAATCCTTCATTCTTTTCATTTTTGGTGTTTCACGATACGATGCCGATCTGTCAAAAAATAAATAAAAAGAAGCTGATCTGTTCTCACATAATTTCCTGATTGCAGGCACTTTATGGAGCAATGAATTCGTTTCTGGGTAGTGCAACGTTTAACGAACTTTGTGATAAAACTCAAATTAAAGCATGGTTTGAACGAATGCGTGAAGCAGTTGATTCAAGGGCTGGAGCAGCTTTACTTCAGAAAAGTTGTTGCAAGAGAATGCAGTCATAAAATGTATTTTTGTTAGTTAATACCTTGTTTTGTTTATATAATGGCATGCTGCTTTCCAAAAAAATGCTGTTATCATCAAGTAGTACTTCTCCAGTAAAAAATTAGATTGGAAATTAACGCTAGCTTTCTTCTTACGCTATGTTTTTTTTCGTGATAGTTATTGTATTTCATACGCGTACATCCTTTCCATAACCTACAGTATTATTATGAATGATGTTGTTCATGAAACTTTTCCACATAAAATGTCATAGTTTACCTCTGTTCTGGAATTTGGTTTGTAGGATTGCTACTGAAAATTGAATCCCTCATCTGAGTGATGCAAGTCATCTGACTAGTGTTTAATGTCTTGTAATGTGTTTTACAGTTAATTTGCTGGGATGCTTATATAGGAATGGTTGTATGAAAATATTAGAGTATGTGGATTGATCTTATTGATACTATTAGGGAATAGAACTTCGCCAAGGGTATAATATTAAATGAATGTGTTGTTTTTTTCGTACATAGATGTTGCGATGAATCTCGGCTTTGTCGATAGATTTAAACCATTTCCATTTTTTAATCATTGAACAGCTTCACATTGCTGCGTTGATTTATATTTATATAGATTTATATCAATATTTACGCTTTTTTAGAAATTTATCACTTTTTCAAAAAGTGTCATTACACTTTTCGTTTTGGCAGGAATTATAATAGCTTCTTCCTTCTTGCTGGATGATATAACCACTTTTCAGTGCTAAGATCTTAGATCGATTTGTGGATGGATGTGTTGCCTTGTCAAAGGGACTTTTATATGACTCGACATATGCCACCCTATTTCGAAAACTTGACTTTGCTAGTTATATCGACAAAATTATTTATTAATTCTTTGATGTGCGGCTTTTTGGTAAAGTTGCTGAAGAAAATCATACAGGAAATGTAATTGGGACTTGCCAGTGTGGTATGATATTAGCATTTCCTGATACGGATGAAGATAGGGTGTCAAGATTTATGCTTGAAAGCTTCGGTCTCAGTCATAAGTGCTGTCATGTGTCAGTTTTTTTAATCAAATTCTTCAAATCAATGGTTTAATGCAACGGAATATCTTGTATGCTGAATGATAAGACAGAATTGATAATCCTTATAAGCTAGTGTTTAAATTCTGCTTATACATGCTTGAAAGGAATTGCTCATTCTCCTTCCATAAGAATAGATATAAGACGGAAGTTTGGAAATTATAGTTCGAAATTATAAGCAGAATCCAAAGAAGAAATATGCTTTTCCTTTTTCTTTTTTTTTTTTTTTTTTTAAACCACGAGAGTATCATACTATTATTTATTGACCATCTAGTTGGAAGAGTAATGAAATGATGGTAGATATACGCATTTCTCATAATTTTCGATGTTTTTTCCAGGAAGTGAAGTTTTTGATTGTTTTTACTTCATTATGCCATACTGTCCCATTGCTTCCTTCAGCATATCCATTCACCAAAAAGAAATGAAATACTACTGATTGGATATATCGGTTTATTATATCGTTTCAGTGAAAATTTAATCATTTTTATTATCATGCTATTCCTATCACAGCTAACTTTGTTTACTTTTTGCATTACTTGCTTACAATAATTTATGAAATTTAAAAATTTCAATTCTATCAAAGTATCAGTTCGATCACTTAAATAAGTTTGAAAATGATTTTGTTTACCAGTTATCCTTATCTACTTTTTTTTACTTCTTTTTTGGTTACAAAAGCTTTTGTTATAATCTTCAAAAAATTCAGAATTTTCATAAGCATGATTGAGGCATTTTTTGCTACCATTTGTAACTTTATGATTAAATTTTAGGATTATTTGATAATGTAATAGTCTGGAACATTTAGTGTGCATTTT
>NW_018108401.1:85571-89607 GCF_000183805.2 Loa loa | reverse complement strand
TTTTTTATGAAATTTAAAAATTTCAATTCTATCAAAGTATCAGTTCGATCACTTAAATAAGTTTGAAAATGATTTTGTTTACCAGTTATCCTTATCTACTTTTTTTTACTTCTTTTTTGGTTACAAAAGCTTTTGTTATAATCTTCAAAAAATTCAGAATTTTCATAAGCATGATTGAGGCATTTTTTGCTACCATTTGTAACTTTATGATTAAATTTTAGGATTATTTGATAATGTAATAGTCTGGAACATTTAGTGTGCATTTTGGAAAGATCAGATTAAGATATTCTTGCTGTTATTCATAACTTATTGATTAAATTTAGAAGCATTTGGTAATGTAATGATCTGGAAGATTCCAATCTGTGTTTTAGAAAGATCAGATTAAGATGTTTTCGCTATCATTCGTAACTTCTAATGCTTTTGATAATAATTTACAATTATGATCTTAGGAAAAACTATGCTCTATTAACTTTTCCTGGAATTCGATAATATTTATTTGTTATTAATATTACATTGTACGTACTTATATTTTTCGATTAATAGCTACAGTGATACAGAACTTTTATAATGAGAAATGCTAATTCCTCTTATATTGATAATATCGTATTAGAATATTTATCAAACTGATGAAAATAATCGTTTATTTTTTATTTTTTTTTTTTAATCACTACTTTTCCTATGTATCTCACTTATTGTTTCATTGTTTGTATGTCACTTTAAGATGTTACTTGTAACGGATTTTCGTTTATTATCATGTAATAATTTTAAAATGATTAATTTACTATCAGGTAATGAATGTGCCAGCTGATTTGAGCGTTTATTTCCCTGATATGCCGATACAAAGGTTGAATGATGTGATGCTTAGACAACTTAATCCACGAAAATGTTGGATTATTGAAAAAACGATCAATAATATGGGAGCACTTTCTATAGCTGTATGATTTATTTTTATTGTTTTGACGGAAAGATTGATTGTTATTGTAATTATGTTAGAATTTGACAATTGTATAAACGTAATGGAGAATATGAATTTGTATATTTTTCTATAAAGGGAAGTTTAAAAATTACCCGCAGTAATAAGATAGTGTGCAAATTTGTTTTGAAAATCTTCAAAGTGGTCACAAAATCGATCGAAAAATTACGAAATATCGAATTCAGTTATTGTCAAAAAGTTAACTAATTTATCAATAGCGTTATCATTTGTATTATTAAATGCATTTCTTTCAGGCACAAGGGTTGAAACGTGTGCTCACCACCTATGATAAGATAATCAATTCAGATGATGGACAAGTGCTTTATCTGTTGTGGAGAAAGGACCCAAATATTGAGTAATTGATTTCACTACATGTTTTCCTAAAATTTGTTGCATATATTAGATGCAGAAGACCATTAATTGTTGACAATTATTCTATTGTTTAATTTGATATCATATTATCACTTATCTGATCATTTGAATTATAACTAAAGTAATAGGTTCATTAAGTGGTTTTCACAAAATTTTGATAAGATAGCAATCTATTACTGATCATTTGCTTTTATTTGCAGGAATGCGAGTATAATAATAGGTTTGTTGAAGATTGGCTATAAAAATCTCTATTTGATGGATCAGTCTATGCGATCTTTTCAAACAGCACCATTATGTGTGCTCGATTTCTACGTTCATGAAACTCTTCAACGACAAGGATACGGACATGCTCTGTTTGATTATATGCTACAAGTAGGCATTACTACTCTATAAGTATCCTGTTCTTTTTCTTTTATTTGCTCTATCCGTGATCGAATCTCCCTAAATAATTCTCTTCATTGTGCAGCTTAGACATAGATATACGTTACCGATAATTGCATCGTTTATTTTTACACTTTTTTATTTTTACAGCAGGAAAACTCGTCTGCGGAAAATGTTGCAATTGATAAGCCATCACAATCACTGTTACAATTTATGAACAAGCATTATGGTTTAAATGAACCAATTTGGCAAGTCACAAATTTCGTCGTTTATCCTCCATTTTTTGAGAACATCAAAGTGTGGGATACCACCACTTCCAGCAATCAATCATATGCAAAGTCTGCAAAAACGGAAGCTGAAAATCAGGTTTGTCAGATAATTTATCATTATTCTTTGTCAGTCAATTAAAAATCCTCGACGATTCGGGACGATATCCTCCTCTCCGCTGTTTAAAAATGGATTTGTACAATTGCGAATGATTATTATTTTCTGGAAATACGCTCTAATGTATTTTATGAGTTTTTATTAATTATAAAGAGTAGAGTTACATGAATCTTTTCCAGCACTCCCACGAAACACTTGGTACCCCTTATCATGGACGAGTTAGTTACCTAATGCAGGATAGTGCTAGAATGGGAAGAAAGGTCGTTCTCGATCCAGAAACGCCTCAAGGAAGGAAAATATGTCGTGATTTTGAACATCAATCGATATGGTGATTGTTTGCTGCTCTGAATTATCACTTACTCTCATCCTGGTAAATAAGGCCGAATATTTATTAGTAAAATTCGTTTCGTTTTCATACTGAACAAATTATTTTACTGTACATTCGGACATATCTGGAATGTAAAATTTATGCTGAATCCAAAAGTTACATGCTTTTGCAACTGGGAGAAAATAAGTATTACTGAATTTTGTAGATTATAAAATGTAAGCTTTGTAATGCTGAGATTTTTGCTGTATATTAATACTTCGGATATACTTTGAGCTGTCATTATTGAAATGTTTATTGATTCAGTCATGTACGATTTACTCTCTTCAGCGATTGATTTCACTCGTAAATTCTAATCTTTTTCACTATATACATTTTGGTCTCATTTGGTTATTTTTTGATTTCAATACTTTTACAATACATTTATACCGTTTTTTTTTCTTTTTTTTTGCAGTGTGATTGATTCTAAAAGCATTTTGAACAGATGCATAATTGAGCTTTATTTGTTCAGCAAATTGCGTAAAAGATTTGTAATATCATTTTTAATTCAATCTTAGAAAATCTTCTACGACATCAGTTTCTATTCAGAATTGCAACTTAAAACAGGTTCCATTTTGAAATACTACCTCGAGGCAACCCTTACTTATATGAGATCTTTGTCCAAGGTAGATTATTATGTCAACTCAAGCTTAGTTTTTATTCATTTCATCTTTTTTCTTTAGTCATTTGCTGTCATAATGATATCACAGTTAACACATTTGTGCTTTACAACAAAATAAAATGCCTAAATATGCAGATAATGTTGACAATCAATATAAACAAAAAAAAGGAAAGGATAGCATCATTATGGGTAACCATGCCAACGGGAATTGATCATTTAGCATTTAAACATCTTATTACCCTCTTAGTTTCCATGTAAATTTAACATATATACAATCATCTGATGATTTAAAATCCCATCGAGATTTATTCCCGCTGAAAAAAAAGGAAATGCGCTTAAAATATTTAACTACAATTGTTGAACAACAGGTATAACTTCTCTTTCTCTCATATACTCTAATTTATGATATATTTGATGAAATCAATTATTGGAAAATGTCATGTAATCCGTCGTAAACTTACGTTTTTTATGCTTTATGGTTGCATTTTCATAACTAAACTTCTTTACGTTAAATTATTCATGAAACACGTAAAACACGTATAATTTAACAAACCAATAAATTGCATTTTACATATTAAAAATAGTAAAACTTTTATAAATCAAAAAAAAAGTTTTTTTCACGATTTTTCCCTTCCAATTCTTGCTAACTTTATTGTAGTTTAATACTTTTTACATGAATTACCATAGAACGGAAAAAAAGGAAAAGTGGATTTGCAATGTAATAATGAAATTAATTGTCTATATATAAAATATTTTATTCAATTATTGAAAATATCGAAATAATTTTTTAGCCCAAGAAGTTTTACAAAAAAGAAAAGAAGAAACTAAGGTTTAATTAGAATGAATGATTGTGTATGTGTGTGTGTGTGTGTGTGTGTGTGTGTGTGTTGTTTTAGTTTAGTTAAGGGGAAAAAAAATATTTTAAATTGAATTATTTTAG
>NW_018108401.1:82143-84984 GCF_000183805.2 Loa loa | reverse complement strand
AATCATTTATTTTAGGATGGACCAGCTAAAATATCAGCAATGGATTGGTCACCAAATGGTAAAAAATTAGCAATTGCTAATGCTGATCAAGTAATTTTATTGTTTGATGAAACCGGAAAACGACGTGATAAATTTGCTACTAAACCGATTGATGCTAAGGTTTATCATTGATTGTCTCATTTTGATTGATTAAAAATATGAAATTAAATTTAAAATTAAATAACAGATATGAATGAAAATAAATTTTAATGATAATATTATCGTTAATAATAATATCTTCTTTAGTGATAATACTATCGTTAGTAATAATATCTTCTTTAGTGATAATATTATCATTAGTAATAATATCTTCTTTAGTGATAATATTATCATTAGTAATAATATCTTTTTTAGTGATAATATTATCATTAGTAATAATATCTTTTTTAGTGATAATATTATCGTTAGTAATAATACCTTCCTTAGTGTTAATGTTATTATTTAAAATTAAGTAAATAACAGATATGAATGGAATAAATTTTAGTGATAATATTATCTTTACTGATAATTATCTTTCTTCTTTACTAATACAATGTTGTATGTAATTTATGAATATCAAATATAATATGAAATAAATTTTAGTATATTAGTATTTCTTTATTGATATAAATCATTTTTAGTGATAAAATTATTGTTTATTTTATTTATTTTACAGTATGGAAAGAAGAGTTATCAAGTGAAAGCATTAATTTTTTCACCTGATTCTACTCGTATTGCTATTGGTCAAACTGATAATATTACTTATGTTTATCGAATTGGTAAAACATGGTAAAATATATTTGATAATATTTTAAATGCAAAATTATCAAAATAATTTTGCATTAATATGAATTATTAATCTTATCACTTATTCAATATACAATAATATTATTTTATAATTATTATTAATTAATAATTAATATTAATTGCGAAAAAATCCATATAATTAATACCAATTAATTTTATGCTTAATTTAGGGATGAGAAAAAAGTTATCTGTAATAAATTTATTCAATCATCAGCTGTAATAGCATTATTATGGCCAAATGAGGATCGTTTAATAATTGGCTTAATTGATGGTAAAGTACGAATTGGTTCATGTCGTAATAATAAATGTTCCACATTGTATAAAACCGATGTATCTGTCATCTCTTTAGCATTTTCGTGAGAATTTCTTTTTTTTTTTTAAATATTTATTAAATTATCGATTTCTAAATATTTTTTTTCCCTATATAAAAATTAAATTTTAATAAATCATAAAAAGTAATTTAAAAATTGTATTTTATACAAATTTGTAAAGTAATTAAATATGGTATTTAATTTTAATTAAAATAATTCTAATTGAATAGTTTTAATTGAATTTCTTAGTGCTAAAAGTTATAAATTAAATTTTGTTTTTTTTTTGATTATTTTATTTTTTACAATATAGAATTAAAAAAAAAATGGGAAGATCTTCTATTTTTTTCTTTTTTTTTGCAAATTTAATTTTTTAAACTTTTTTAACTGCACGGTTTTTTTTATTCCGATTAAAAAAATAATCGATTAGATTTTTAATTTGATCAAAATTAAAAAAAAATGGATTGATTGAAATTCTAATCAGTAAGAAAAACTGTTAATGTTTTGGTTAAAAAATGTTAACATTTACTTCTTATAATTTCAATTCAAAATAGTAATATAATTTTAATTTTATAACCTTAAAATAGCATAATTTTAAAATAGCAGCAAAAATAAATTGATAAAATAATTCATCAAATAGCTAAACGAATTTTGTAGAATTTTTGAATTTAACAATTAATCAATTCCAATTTAATTATAATTCCAATTGCAGAAGTAAAAAAAAATGAAATTAAAACAAATGAATTGTTAAATATTCATCTATATATGTAAAATTTTTCAAATATCTCGCAAGTATTACGCTTATATGAACATTTCATTGTATTTCAAAATTTAATTTTGAAATATTACATAAGAATTATGCAATTTATTGAGTGAGTAATTAAAATTTCCATTTTAAATTAATTTAATTTTTAAAAATATTGCTTAGTTTATTAAATGAGAAATTAAAATTTACTTTTTAAGGCCTAATGATCGTTCATCGTTCATTTCTGGTCACAGTGATGGTTCAATCATTTTATATTCGTTTGATCGACGATTGCAAACAAAAATTTTGACACATACCTGTCCACCGTATGCTTTAGTATATACAAATAATGGTATTGTAATTGGTGGATGTGATCAGCGTATAGTATCATATACAGAAAATGGTGAAATACTACAACAATTTGATTATCGTAATGAAACAGATCATGAAAAGGAATTTACGGTCGCTGTTCGTGACACATTTGGGCAAAGTGTTGTTTTTGGAAGTTTTGATAGGTTTATTATCATTTATTATTTCTTATTTACAAATAATTATGATTTCTTAAGTATTACTATACTTACTAGTATTGACTATTTCCAAGGATTACTATACATACAACTATTACAACTATTACTCTATTTATCAAGTATTACTATAACCTAATAGTATTTACAATTTTCAAATATTGCTATACTTATTGTTTTTAAGTAGTACTATGCTTATTAGTGTTAGTTTTAAGTATTACTATACATACTAGTACCGACTACTTTCAATTATTACTATACTTACTACAAGTAATTCATAAAATGAGATATTTGAAATTAAGACAAGGAATTGTTTTAGTTTTAAGTATTTCATTTTCAAATGATTACATTAATATCTCGTTGATTTTATTATAAATTCAAATATGTTTTATTAAATGATTTTTATTTCAATTTTCGAAAATTTCATATATATGCCAAC
>NW_018108401.1:78219-82123 GCF_000183805.2 Loa loa | reverse complement strand
ATATTATATTGTTATTATATTATATTATAATTGTATTCGTCTAATCATATACTCAGTTGCTGATATTATATTTATCAATAAATAAATATTACAACTTAAATTAATTGTACTAAGAGAAATGTTACTTTTTATAGAATACGACTTTATTCATGGAATTCACGACGAGGTGCTTTAGATGAAGGTAAACCATTGGAGATTCGTTATTTATATACAATTAGTGCATTAACATGGAGTCCAGATGGTTCAACAATTGCTTTGGTTTGTTCCGTTCGCATTATCTTCAAACTTTTTCTTTTTTTTTTTGATAATAGATGATCAATTTAACATGTAAAAATGAGCTTCATAAAGCATTTACCAATAATTCAACTTATGCTACATTGATTAAAATGCATGCAATATAAAGGGTCAATATATGTTTTAATGAAGATAATAAACATTTATTGTTAACATTACAGGGTACATTATGTGGTGCAGTGATAACTATAGATTGCTGTCTTAAAAATTCCATTTTGAAAGGACGTTTCCAAACAAAATATATTTCTCCATCACAGGTTCTTATCAAAGATATAACTAGTGAACAACGTGTTACAATTCATTCTTCTAAAGGATTGCCTATTAATGAAATTAAAGTAAGCTTTTTGTCTCGTTTTTATATTTCTTTTCCTTTTTATAAATGATAATTTGAGATATAACAGCATCATATTAGACAATTTAATATTTATCGTATGTTTTAATATAGACTTTTTTTATTATTATTGATTAATTGTCTTCATTATTATCACAATTTTCCTTTTAATATTATTTGTAGGTTATGAACTCATGCTGAATGTTTAATTATTGTTAAGGCTTAGTTTTAATTGCGATAGTTTAATTAGATAATGGGACATGATCGATTTGTGGTGGCTTATACAACGAATACCTTGATGATTGCTGATATGAGCACCAGTTATTGCAGTGAAATTGAATGGCAAAGTGCTGGTAATGAAAGATTCTATTTTGATAACGAAAATGTCTGCATGATAATTAATGCTGGAGAGGTATGTATGTATATCTAAACGTTTAGTAATATTTCGGATTTTAAATGCATGCATTACATGCATCTTCAACAGCAGCAATTTTATGAATTTTATGGATCAAATTTTGTAGGATTATTTGAATATTGAATTTTAAACAGTAGTCTTTCAATATTAGATATTAATTATATAAACTTTAAATGATTGTTAAATCAGTACAAATATGATTGCCATTTTTGACATATTTCAGTTAAATGAAATATTAACATTTAATATTTATATAATCACATAATTCAATACTTATTAACAGGTAAGTTTGGTCGAGTATGGAAATAATGCGGTAATTGGATGGATTCGAACAGAACTCATATCACCGCATCTTATCTCAGTACGACTTATAGAACAGAAAATGAATAATATTGGTACTATAAAACGTGTTGCTTATCTTCTCGACCTGAATACTATTTCAGTGGGTATGTGGTTAACTAGTTTTACTGGGAAATTATTTCAGGATATATCTTATCATTCGTTTTTCGATATTCCATATTCGTCCGTGAAATGTTACAAAGCTAGTTTACTTTCGTAATTATTCGATCTTTTAATCTTTTGCACAACTCATATGGATTATACTTTACTTCAACTTTTTTCGTAATTCTTTGAATATCAATTAAATAATTGTTAGTGATATGTATCGATTATTTGCCATAAAATTAAGGATAATGACCGTATTTAGATTTGTTTGATCAGAAAGTTATAGTTTTAATTGTAAAAACATTAATTTAGGATCAAATTTTTAATCTAATGGTACTTATTATGATCAATTAAAATTATCTTCCCTTTTTTCCTAATCTTAAAACTGCTTTTTTATAGTTGATTTAATAACACAACGACAAATTGCACAGTTTTCACATCCAGTATACATAGATTGGCTTGAGGTTTATTTGTTCTTTCATTTTATTACTAAATTAAATGAGGATATTGATTATATTCTAATATACTTTGTAATGCTGTTTATTATCCTACGAGATGATTTGATAATTAATTTAATCATTAGGCAATTTTTGTCAACATTCATCATATCATCTTGTTAATCAAGTTTATTTGTCATCACCATCACTAATCATTTCATCACATTAATTAAATCTAATCATCAAGTATGGATATATAATCATATATAAATGAGAGAGTAATCTTTGCTTAAAATAGAATATGATAAATGAAATGATTAAATCATACATATTAATGCAAATAAATTTGTTAATTTTTTTAGCTTAGTGAAATGGCAACGAAATTATTATTTCGTGACAAAAGATCCCGATTACTATTAGCTGATCTAAAAACTGATCGAAAGATATCATTATTGGATTATTGTAGTTATGTTCAATGGGTACCAAACAGTGATGTTATTGTGGCACAATCGAGTAATCAACTTTGTATTTGGTATCAAGCTGAAAATCCTGATGAAGTAAATTACCTTTTTTATTTCACACTTATTTCTTGTCTCTAAAACACTTATTTTCATTTTATTGCTGTTACACGAGCAATGAATTTAAAATAAAACAAGAAGAAAAAAAGTAGTTCTTATTTTGCAGATGGTAATGGTACCTATAAAAGGTGAAATTGAAACTGTTCTACGTGATGAGTCTAGAACTGAAGTTATCGTTGAGGTTATCATTACTGTTATCATTATTATTTTCTTTATGAAATGGATGATAATAAAGAAGGCGAGAAAATAAAATTTATGGAGATGAAACAGCCTTAATGAAAACTTTTTGTTTTCAGTTATTTTAAGATGAAAAAGATAAAAGACTTGCATTCAATAAATATCTAAATTACAATTGGAAACAAGCAATCATATTTCCTCTATATGTTGTTTGAATTCTAAGAATGCTAGACGTAAAAAAGGATTTAAGATTGTTTTTTCTCTTTTTTTTTTTGTAAACTTTTTAGGAAAAAGAAACAGTATCAGAAAGCATTTATTAGATCAATTTTAGCTTACATTAGCAGTAAACACAAATAAATTAGTAAATAAAAATGTTTAGGGTTTTATTTAAAATATATTGCGATCATAATATTAATAAAATTATAAATTTAAATTCTTCATTTTAAATGATAAAATGAAATTTCGCATGAAAATGCGCTCTCATTCACACTAATTTCTAACTGGTTGAAATTTGGCTACCTCAAGAATGGTAAAGATGTTAATCACTTAATAAGTAATTAATCTCAATAAAGGTATGATAATTCTTAAATAAGAGATGAAATTGATGATTTATCGTACTACGTACTTTCATTACTTTTATTATTTTTTGTAAAAATTGTTAAAATTTACAGAACTTTTATTTTCATATCTTCAATATTGCCATATTTCTGATCACTTTTTTTTTTTTTAAAAGTAGAATTTATAGGAAGCAAACGAAAAAGTTGCTTACGAACTTGATCAAACACTTATCGAATTTGCTTCTGCTATTGATCGGCTTGATTTTGGTCGAGCAATTGATTTTCTGGAGAAACGAGAAGAATATGATACAACAGTATTATGGCGTCAACTTGCTCAGGTTTCTTATGATTACTTTTATCATCAAATAAGTAAATATTATAAGTTATAACATGTGATAGATAACATTGGACAATCTTCCTGTCAAATTTAATTCAAATTAAATTTTCTTTCAAATTTTCAACAAGGTTATTTTACGAAATCCAACCTATTACACTTGTAAATAGAAATTTGCGAATGGGTAATTCAGTGACAACTCAATTGAACAGTTCAAAATCATGTCGCCGAATAAAACAACACAATAATGTTGCAAATACTAGTTATCACAAAGGTTAGTGATATTATATCAAGTTTTTTCTTTTTCGTCAAACGGATTTAATAATTTGAAATATTT
>NW_018108401.1:54572-78135 GCF_000183805.2 Loa loa | reverse complement strand
ATGATAATTCTTAAATAAGAGATGAAATTGATGATTTATCGTACTACGTACTTTCATTACTTTTATTATTTTTGTAAAAATTGTTAAAATTTACAGAACTTTTATTTTCATATCTTCAATATTGCCATATTTCCGATCATTTTTTTTTAAAAGTGAATTTATAGGAAGCAAACGAAAAAGTTGCTTACGAACTTGATCAAACACTTATCGAATTTGCTTCTGCTATTGATCGGCTTGATTTTGGTCGAGCAATTGATTTTCTGGAGAAACGAGAAGAATATGATACAACAGTATTATGGCGTCAACTTGCTCAGGTTTCTTATGATTACTTTTATCATCAAATAAGTAAATATTATAAGTTATAACATGTGATAGATAACATTTTGATAGATACTATTATAAATTATAACATTTGATTTAATATATCATCAAATTCATACATCATTATCTGAGGGTTTTTTTTTTTGAATCTTCAAGAGGATTATGATATAATACATTTTCTTTAGGTTGCATTATCACAACAACAACTCTTGATGGCACAACGATGTTTCGCAGCATTAGGTGATATATCACGAGTGCAAATGCTTGTCGAAACAATTCGAATTGCTGATGAAATAACCCGAAATACTGGTGATGATGGAAAAAATAATTACAAAGTATTTTGTAATTACATTCATATTCACTATTATATTTCGCATGATTTTGGAACTTTGTAGAAGTAATGTAGGAAAGAAAAAAAAATATTTTTCTTTTCTATTTCTTGAGCATAGTACATATAGTTGATAAATTGTTAATCCATACATATAATTTTTTCTTACTTTATTAGACATTAGTAATTACACGAGTGTTATCAATATTTTTGCAGGTTCAAGCACGATTAGCACTTATGAATAAAGATTTTAGAGAATTTGAAAGAATTTATCTTGAGCAGGTGATACAGTTTATTTCATATTCACTATTATATTTCGCATGATTTTGGAACTTTGTAGAAGTAATGTATTTATCGTAGAAATTAATATAACAATATTATCCTACTTCAAAGATTCCTTTATTATTATTCAAATTTTGATTAAAAATAAATTTAACAGAATTTTTAAAACGAGCAAAATTTCATTTTATTGTTAAATTTTTATCATTTCAATTTATAGAATGCGTTAGATGAAGCTATTGAAATGTACCAACAAATTGGCAAATGGGAGGAAGCATTTGAGTTAGCTCAAGCACGAGTATGTTTTATCCACTAAACGTATCATTCTTTTATCACTTCTTATTTGCACTATTGATAAGGCCAGTAAAATGTCTGAAAGATTATACCTATTTCAAAAACATTTGCATAAAGTACCTATTTTTTTAGAATCATCCAGACTTGGAAACTGTTAGATCTCAATACTATCGTTATCTGTTCGATACAGGTCAAGATGGAAAGGCTGCACAAGTTGGTCTTTTTTAAAATATTCATTAATTTTAATTTTGGTCTTCTTTCAAAGTTGTATATGTTGATATCATGATTATCATCTATATATCATTTTAAGTAATTTACTACTACCTGTAATTTGTTGCATCTCAGAAAGGGATTTTAGTTAAATTGAAAATTGAATTCTTACCTTTTTCGATAAATAATCCTTACCTTTTATTTATGCATTTAAAAATTTGATGCATATAAATAGCATAATGAATAATCTTGCAAGCTTAAATTCTCCTTCTAGAGTTGCTCGATTTTTGCTACTCATCGTGATCTCAAAGATTCTTAGCCAAGTTAAGTGAAGGTTTGATCATTACTAATTGCTTTCTAATTTCAGGTATCAGAATGTGAGGGTGATCTACTTGTTGCAATCGAATTGTATTTGAAAGCAGGCTTAGTCATTCAAGCAGCTCGTATACTTTTACAAAATCCAAAACTCCTTTGTAAAGATGATTTGATACAAAATGTTACTACCGCACTAATACGATCTGATCTATTCGAAAAAGTTTGCTATTCAATTTCTTTCTTTTTTTTTTTTTGTGTTCCACAAAGCGATTTGAGCTAATACATCTGTGTATGCATGACTTGATGCATTGCAATAAAAGGTAAAAGTTATGAATTTTTCAGGCTGGTGAATTGTTCGAAGCGACAAAAGACTTTGAACAAGCGCTGGAAAATTATCGAAAAGGAAAAGGTTACGCGAAGGCTATTCAGGTGGTGATAAAGTGCTAATTGAATTTTCGAATATTACTCAAGTATTTATGCTTTCCTCTTTCTTATCAGTAGATATTTCAGTTAGCACGGGTGCATTTTCCGGAAAGAGTTGTTTTCTTGGAGGAAGAATGGGGCGATAGTCTAATTATGGAAGCAAATTACGATGCAGCTATAAATCATTTCCTTGGTTTGTGACATTGGATGTATCCAGTGATCTAAGTTAATCTAATTTAATTTTAATTAGATCTTGAATTCGTACCATTTGCAGAAAGTGGTCAAACAGCGAAAGCTCTTGAAGCATCAATTAAAGCAAAACAATGGGGTAAAGCTGCGCAAATTGTTGATGTACTTGAAGATAGTGATCTGGCAAAACGATACTATGGTAAAATCGCTGATCATCATGCAAGTATCGGTGATCTTGAGGTAAATTACTTCAAGTGATCTAATCATATCAGTACTGTGCAACAAGAAGATTATTATTGCATTTAGTACGATTTCTTATAATTACTAAGACAGTGAAATCAACTCTATAAAAGTATCTTAGTATAGCCTAGAACAGAAAGAATGACAGTGTTAAATTATTAATTGAAAAGAATGCTAAAATACGATATTACGATTTAGCGAGCAGAAATGTTGTACATTGAAGCGAAAATGCATCGAGAAGCAATCGAGATGTATAATAAAGCTGCCCGATGGACTGATTCATATCGAGTAAGTGATACTTTTTTTTTCTCAGTAATAGATTAATGAAATTTATGCGCATGGACATTCATTAATTCATTTGATTGGTTGATAGATCTGGAATTTATTTTATCCCATTTAATTTGTTTTTTCAAACAAATGAAATATTGTAAAGAAACCTTGAGGGGTCAAAATTTCACTTGTGACTTTTTTGAAGCATGTACTTTGATATCCTCAGGAAAAATTGTCTAAAGCTACCTTACTGTATCCTTTACTTGCAGTTACACTAGAGAAAAGAAGGAAAAAAGTTTAGATAAGCTTCAGCACTGTAAAGGACTGAATGAATTGTTTCAGTTAGCTGCAGAATTTATGGGAGATGAGAGCGATCGAATGTATGAAGAATTGGCAGAAACAATGGAGGACAATGGTCGTTTAATGGATGCGGAGCAGGCATCAGCTTAAATGATCTTTTCAATGCTCAGTTCATTTTTAGATTTAGATTTCAAAATTACTGAATAATTTTTTCTCTTTTTAAATTGTCACTGATATCTCTTTCATGTTTAGCTGTATATCGCAATTGGACAAGCCAATAAAGCTATTGCAATGTATAAGAAAACGGATCGGATTGATGATATGATGAGATTGATGGAAAAATATCATGTTGACGATATTAAGGTTTGTTACAGTAGAATTTTAGTATTGAAAGCAAAAGATAAAAATGATCAAATATCATTTTACAAAATTTTCATCTTCATGATCAAAATACTGAATATTGTAGGATGCTCATCTTCAAGTCGCATCTGATTTGGAGGAAAAAGGTGATTTACGATCAGCAGAGGAGCATTATTTACTTGCTGGTGATTGGAAAGGCGCAGTTAATATGTATCGTAATGCCGAAATGTGGAATGATGCGTATAGAATTGCAAAGCAAGAAGGTGGTGACACAGCACAAAAACAGGTACAACGATTGGCTATTCATCTCATAAAATGAAAAAGGTTCTAAAGATGGATTAAGGAAAAATACTGATGATAAATTATGAATATCGAAACTCAATGTAATCTGTTGTTTTGCAGATTGCATATTTGTGGGCAAAAAGCTTAAATAGTGATGCCGCAGTGAAATTATTGCAAAAATTCAAATTATTAGATGAATCGATTAATTTTGCATGTGAAAATGGGTAAGTATAGGTATAAGTATCTTCGATAGGCATGTTGTACTTTCAGTGAATATAAAAATAATAGTATTTAAGAATAAAAATGACTACAAGAAGTAAGTAATAATGAACTTCAAATAATGCATTTCAAATGTTGTGGTTCCATTCCACTTAAGGTTTGTTTTTTAAAAATTAACTTATTTGAAACATTTAAGTGCTTTCGACTTTGCATTTGATTTGTGCCGTTTGGAAGCAAAAGATCGTCTGCCATCAGTGCATTTCAAATTAGCGCAACAGCTAGAAGAGGAAGGTGAATTTGAAAAGGCTGAAATGCATTATATAGAAGGTGGAAAGCCGAAAGAAGCCGTATTGATGTATATCCATGATCAAGATTGGGAAAATGCAGAACGTGTTGCAAAGTATGATTCTAATCTATTCCGATACTATATAACATCAAATGGATGTAAGCAACGAATATTTAATAAGTTTTAGGAGTCTTTTACATTAAAAGATGAAAACATTCCGAATAGCAAAAGCCACAATTAATGAAACAGTTATTTATTTCTAATTAAAAGAAAGAAAGCCTTGGGCAATCCTTATGAGAGAAATTATTACAATAACTCTATCATCATATTAATTATCAGTTAAATTAACAACAACTAAGCAATAAACTTAGGCTGAATTTTGGGAAGGAGAGTTTCTCACAACTTATTTTTTCTAAATAATTGAGTAAAATTATTTATAGGCAATATAATCCAGAAACATTATCTGATGTATACATTCGACAAGCCCGAATGGCAATCGAGCAAAAAGATTTTACAAGTGCTGAAAGTTGCTTACTTCGTGCCAATCGTCCTGAAATAATTCTACGATGTTATAAGGAATCGGGAATGTGGCAAGATGCTATTCGTATTGCTAAAGATTATATGCCTGCAGAATTGCAACACTTAGAAGTTAGCAATAGCTTTGCAGTTTGCTAATGAAATAATGCATACATAGATATTTTTTATTTCCAACAAACTTTATCATGACTTGCCCATTAATTAATTTTTTTATTAATTTTACTGTTATTCAATTCGTCTATTTTACTGCAAGTTATATTTAGGTATGTTAAAATACAGAAAAATATGTAAAGTTTAGGAAAAGTATAAAATTGCACAAAAAAAAAAAATCCTATTCCATCATATTACGTCTTCTAATCTTCTCCTACTTTTACTTAGTTTCAATTTAGATGAATGAAATAACATATAAAATATAATAGAAATAGAATAAAGATGAAATAAAAAACATTTATCATTTTATTACAATTGTATTTTGAGATAATATTTTAGTTTGTTGAATTGTAAGAAAATACGTGAAGTTTTTACAAAACATATATCGATAATTGCAAATATTGTTCAGGAAGAATTTGACGAAGTACAGCTAAAATCTGGCGCAAAAGGTATTTTATCATTTATTGCTCAAGCACGAGATTGGGAAGGTCAAGGCGAATATGTTCGAGCTATTCAGTGCTATCTAAAGGTAAAGGATTCCGAGACAGCCGATATCGATACAGTTGTAGATGCTTTAAAAAGGGTATATTTTTGTTAATAATTACAAACGTATAGTTATTGAAGTATGATATCATTTTAATTGCACTGATTCATATAATTAATTGGTAACAATTTTCTTTTGTCGCATCATATATTAGCAGCGAAAAATTTTCATTTTCCTCCCATCATCTTATTGAATTATATGAACGATCTGACTATTTTTATCATTATCGGTTCATTCATAATCATCCTATATTTAGATACTTAAAATTCCACTTAATTTACTGTATTTAATCTACATAATTTAAATTCCATTTAAATTATTATTATCAGAAGAGGATGCAAATGATTGAGATTTGTAATCAAAAATGTTTCCATTATCATAATAAAGATTGTAGATCACATTTTCCTTGTCCATTATTATAATTATTTTCTTTACGATTTAATTCATCCAGATTACTTCGTGGGGTATTTAATTCCTTTCTTTTCGCATAACGGTGTTATTATCCAAAGATATGGTTTTTTTTAAACCTTTTTTTCAGGCTGGAGAATTAGCAACAAAATTTCTTTCGGACGATGAAGCATCTGCAGTAGTGGATGAAATTGCGGAAGTTTTCGTTCACTTGAAAAGGTACGACTATTGTGAACAATCATTAATAATAGTGTTGAGTTAATTGTTGTATTCGTACATGGATATTAAGAAATTAATTATTATTATCTATTGATTGTTTGATGATTTCACAACTGATCTATTGGCATTTCTCAAGATGAACGGAACATTTTTTTTAGTAACCTTATTTTACAAAATAGCTGTTTTGTTTTAGCTTAAATGAAGACATACCATAGTTTATAATGTTATTATTAAAGGTTCATCGAAGCAGCTGAATTATTTTTGGCTTCAAATCAACCGGATAATGCTATTAAAGCCTTTTTGCTTGCTGGACAGTGGGCGAAAGCTAAAAAAGTAAATAAGTTGAAATGCAATCAAATCAATCATTACTTTCATTCACACTACACTTTCCTATCATATTTATTCAAGTATTACTGCTACATAAGTTTTAGTTAGCTATGGAATTTGTTCCCGATTTGGCGGATTTCGTCGATGAAAAGTACAGGGAATCACTGAAACAACAAGGTCGATTAGGAGAATTAATGGACGTTGATGTAGTCAGTGCAATTGATGCATTATTGGAACGCGGTCAATGGGAAAAAGCTCTTGAAACAGCTCGACAACAGAAAGTTTGTTATTGCATTGCAAATTTTCATCCAATTAAATTAAAAACAAAAAAAAAAAGAAAGAAAAGTGTAAGAGATGCTATGAACTGAATAAATAGCGGTAAATGACACCTTATTATTGAATCAAAATGTCACGGAAATTCAGATCCATTGGTCAACCTGGTCAAAGTCATTATTTAATCATACGATGAACCTTAAAAAAATTCTCATAGTTTGCATGTGTGGTACTTTTCATTCAAGTTTTTTTTTACTAGTTTTTTAAGCTCCTTTTAAACTTAAACTATGAATGACAAAAGATTTAGTCCATAAGAAATTCCAACTTTTTTTTTGACAAATCCTTTATTGACTCTTGAATTACAATAAAATCAATATTGGTATATTCTCTTCTCAATATTTCCGCCAGTTATATATTATCACCTCAATTATGTAATTAAGAAATTGAATCAAAAAATGAAAAAGATTAAATTCGAATTCTACTCTTATTGTGTATAGTAGAAGATATCATTTATAGCATCAGCCTTTGTTGGACAAATATGTCGCATTATATGCAACCGAATTAATCAAGGAAAAAAGATATGCTGAAGCAACTGCTGCATTTGAAAAATATGGAGCATCCTCAAATCCAAACAATTTCAACATCTATCGAAGACTTGTTGAAGAAGTAAGCGAAACTTTCAATCCTTTTTTAATATAATTGTATGCAGATTAAACTAATCTATTTTAAAGCATAGAAAATTATATGAATAAAAAAACTATGAGAAATCGATAAGGTTGTACAGTAGATTACCTGCTCTTCAATTTATTAAAGTATGCTTTTGATATATGTTGAGAAGTTGGAGTTTTGAAGGGAAATCCAGAAACATAGAGTGAAAGCCGTATGAATTGAGATCAATAATTTAAAGTTGAAAATCTGTAAGTGTAATTCTGATTAATATCTGCACCTATTTTTTGTGGATGTAACACATTAAAACAACCATTTTTTGGTCAAAATCGATAATAGGAATTTCCAGAATTTACAAGCGAAATCTGAATTTTATTTTATGATAACAATTTGATCGTCCTTTAGGCATTCATCTTCTATATCTTCGAAAACCTTTTACAGCTTATAAAAGATAATTCATTTTCGAATTTTGATCTAGAAATTTCACATTTGCTCAATATTCGAAATATTAAGGACTTTTATTTTATTTTTCACATTTTGTAATTATAATAGAATGCTTAAAGAGAAATGCTAAGAAATGTTTAGTAAAAAATAATCCGTCAGTTAAAGGAACTGTTTCTTCTCATTGTAATTCTGTCAAAAATGATAAGACGTCATAAAAACGACGATTATAATTGGACATTTAATAGTTACATAAAGAAGCGAATTAGAAAATTGGATTATTTTTAGCTCAGCATGACCTATTATCATTTTAAGGTTATTAATGTACGTAACATGGATAATCCAAATGTTTATGGTAGATGGGCAACATTACGAAATGTCCTTCATATGGTATGCAATAGTATGAATATCAAGGAGAAGATGAAAGATGTAAAGTTCCATTCTTTGTTTGTGATTAAAAAGTAATATATTCTGTTCTTAAAGTGAACTTAAGACTTAATCATCCGTTATTTACACTTACATAATGAAATTTCACTGTTATCTTTAACTAAAAAGTAAATCGATCATCGCATTAAGTTTAACTTACCCAAGAGAATAAAGCTAAGATTGGAATCAATGAAGGAATTTTCTTCTTCCAGAGTTTCGTTTTAATACTATTAGAATGCAATCGTTACTATTTCCGTATACATATTACAGGATAACTTCTACATTTCAGTTGTTCAACAGGTATTTGGAGATTGCCCATTACGGTGCATTACGTTCAGCTATTTTGGAATATGGTGGAACAGAAATAGAACTTATCGCAGCTCAAATTACGATAAGCTTTATTCGCTATAGCGATATCATGCAAGCTGATAAAGTCTTTTACGAAGCTGGAATGGCATGTAGAGTTCGTATAACTTGTCTACTTCTAGTTCAAGTGAACGACAACATCTCTGTCTTTCAAAAATTGTTAGATATTAAGACAGGCTTACAATATTTTTCACTATACCTTTTTTCATCCCTTTTGGAAAAAGCATTAGGCAATCGGCCCAATAAAACTTGTCATTCCTTCGAAAAATCAATGAAGGAATATCCTTAGTTTTATGCCATTGTCAATGATACATTTTCTCTGCTATCAGCTCAAAACACGGGTTCATAATGATCACACAGATATGCCTCGTTGATTTACCACATTTGAAACAGATACCTTAATAGAATTGAATGCTTAAAAGCTTAATTCTTGTTTAATAGGAAATGTTAATTTTATGTTAATCACAGAAGTTGGGTAGCAAGAAAGAGCGATTGGCATTTATACTTTTGAACCATTATCTCGATTTATGTGAAGCAATTGAGGATCAAGATCCATCGATTGTTGATGGTTCAATTTTCGACGGAACTGATATACCGCAAGAAGTATTGCTACCAGCAACAAAATACACATCTGTAAGTCTGAAGTTCTACCATTTTTTCCTCATTGGAAATGTACAAGAATATTAGATTTTGAGCTTTCTTATAGGGCTTATTTCCTAAGCACTACATATGTTTGAGGAATTCAGGATGATGAACATGAGGAAGTAAAAGAATGGGTGTTGGCTATATCAATCCAACAAAGTATAGAACGAAGTTTACCCTATGATAATGATGGTAACTTCGAAGTGAGCCTCATTGATGCGAACGGTACATCTCACTCAGCATGTCTCATTTCAGGTCTCTTCATTTATTTTGCATCAAGATCTTATTTTTAGCAAAATGTTGCACACCTTTGTACATCCATCTGGTGTCCCTATTGAGAGAACTGCTTCTGCGTAAAATAAGCTTATTTTTTAAATGATAATATGATAGTCTTATTGAAGGTTATCCGATACGTGGAAACATTAAAGAATTTGGATCTTCTAGCAGAGCAGCCGATCGTGATATGTGGAGCCGTTTCATCATGGCACAGAAGACGAAATCAACTGAAAATATAGGTGACGTGTTACAATTTATAGCAAAATGGACACATACAACAGCATCTCTATCTTTGTAACCCTTCATTCCTTAATTGTACTTATACAAAATTTATAATCCCTGAAAAAAATGCTGTTTCAAGTCCTATAATCAGTACACCGAATTTCAAGCCAAATTTTATTCTTCACTGTGGATCATCTTTCCATATAATATCACTCCACTATTCCTCAAAACTTCGCTAGCTGAACTAACATCCATAAATAAAAACATAAGCATTAGAGATTTTATCATTTATAAGTTAGATTACAAGAAGAATTTAACGCATACTACTTAATAGAAAAATGTACCTGTTGTAATGATTAGTTGTATAAGGACTAATCATTGATTATTATTGCTTGTAGTTGATAATCATATCTAACAAATTCTTAATTAACATACAAATTCCTATATATCGTAATCTCTATTTTATGACTTTCAATAACCGTTTTACAAAGATCACCTAGCAGCAATTCATTCTAAATCTGAGAGAAGGAGGAGTATATCGCCACAGGTATGAAGAACTTTTTATTTGTTAAAAAACAGTGCATTCAGTCTGAAAGAGAAAATAATGTTGTGGTTGATCAAAATGGTTAATCCCAAGCTAGCTTCATTTGGAGTAGGTTTCAGGTAGGCATTCAATCCATCATGGAAATCTTGCTGCATTTTGCCTTCTCCTTCTATCATTGTCTATCAAAACAACACATAACAAGTAATACTTAAGAAGAACTACTACATATCGTACATATAAATAATGAAATGCAAATGAATGAAACGTTATGAGGTAGTTAGATCAAAGCGATAACCGTACAATAAGGGCTTCACTGAGAAAGATGGCGAACAAGATACCTTACATTCTCATAGGTTACATATGTGACAATAACGTTCGGCAGCTGACGTAAGTTGCCCATAAACAAACCTTTATAAAAGCCACGCACACCTTCCATCCTATATGTTTTGCTTATCAAGTCGTAGATCCCAGTATATTTCGCATGATGGTCCTAGAAATATCAAGTATTTTTATGTCTATGAAAATTAGATGAAAGTAATAGAGATCGGATATAACGCATTGGACTTTCATCTACCTGTGATTAAAAATAAGTCATTATGAATATTCACCTGTAATCGAGTCCGCAACACTTGGTACGGAAATGTTATTGTTGTAGAAATTATCTTGGATACAGCTGAATAAACCAAGCAATCAACAGTACCCTGAAAACAAATAGGACTTTTTAATTCACCGTAGTAACTCTTAATTCTGAATATTCACTTCAAATGCGTCATGATTCCTTTGCAATAACTGCTGTTAGTGTAGATGAACAATTAAGATGATCTGAAGCTGGCACATCGCTGCTACAGGTCATCCAAAAAGCACTGAATAGTTCCAATATTTCAAATTCATCAAAAAGTGATTGGTAAGGTAATCAGAATTTTTTCACAGCAAAAAAGTATAAGGCAAACCAAAATATGATTAGCGGGAAGTCCTAAACGCTTCAATTGATCATCCTTGAAACGATTGTAAAGCATAAATTGAATTGCACCATGTATGGTTCCAATAACTCCTGGCGTAAAACCCTAGAAATATTTAAAAAATAAGGTCTTGGAAGGGTATAAAAGACGAAAAGAAATGTTCTATGAAACAGATATGTTCAGAAATTTTCTAGGTAGTAGGAGTTATCAGTAGCGACTATGCTATTAATTGCTTTCGTAACCAAAATTTACTTAATCTTCGATTCAACTTCATGCAATATTCATTCTTTCAATAAGTCAATAATGCTGCTGTTCAACAAGCCTCCCGTACCATACTTGTACACACTACTTTCCGGTGCCACCTTTTCAGTATGCCTTAAATAATTTTGGGTCAAAAATGCTCAATTGAAGTCATGAACCACAATCGAAACAATCTCCTAACTCATACCTCTGCCCATCCTCAAATTTCTTATAATTACTGCACTATATGAAATCCATAGCTTTTGTAGCGAAAGGAGGACAGAACAGACCCTGTACAATGCAGTAATCCCTTCGTTGCGAGCAACTGCAGAGAGACAGTTCAAGAGTCCGCGGTACCTGATTCTTTCATTTTCATACTGCAAGCACAATCGAGTTTTCGCCACCCAAATAGGATTAGTGAACATTAAAATACCAGCTCCAGTAATCATTCCCATCAGGATATTATCCACTGGTTCTGCTCCCGTTGAAATGGTTTCCTTATCACAGAAATTTTTGATAATGTGATAACTATAATAAAATGCTGGATTACGTTAGAGAAAAGAACGACTAACAAAACTTCACTTGAAATTTCATGGAAGTGGGGGCAGCATTTCGCATATTCCTAGAAGTTATTGCGGTTTCAAAAAATCGGCTTTGATATTTTTGATAACGTTTAACAAACAGAGATCTGCACGCTAACTTACCCAATTTACATTATCTACAACCTAATCGGGAAAGCTTACGGTCATGTCATTCCTTTCGTTGCAAGGTGTGAGGTTCTTGTAAGTATGGGCAGTTTCTTTTCTTTTTTTTTCAACGTTAATGAAAATTTTAATATACTTAAACTAATACAATACCATTCCTGGATTTAAAAGAGTTCTCTTAGCCAATGTCTGAGCATAGCAAGGAATAACTCTCTATTAGCTTAAAATGAGCACTTCAACGAGAAGGAGACTTACAATTGAAAATAAAGTCCCCATGATACAGCGGATCCAACTAGATTTGGCGAGAGTCCTTGATACAAACCTTTATATCCTTTGGACTGTACAATACTTCGTACAGCATGCCAATAATTGCGGTACTGCGGACGTTGACGGTTACCATCATTAGCTGCAATGGTTGAAGGTAATCAAAACAATGCATCTGATAAATGCAATAAATTATTATGAAGTGAAACTTGAAGTAAAAAATCTAGAACTTTCAAACATATACTTCAAGCAGTTTGAGCAAAAGTGTTTCACTCATACATTTTTCGGATTGTGAAATCCGAAATTACATATCGAAGATACCTCACAAGGAAAAGATTTATGACACGGCGCATGAAGTTTCAGCATAACCTCAAGATATGACAGTTACACTTCCTGAACTAATCAGATAATGCACACATATTAGGCTTACGCATAGTGAAACATAATAACATAGGGAAAAATTGAACAATATTACAAAACAGACTAAAATGATAAAATAAGAAATGAAATAAACAAACAAAATAGAATGAAGGGAATGTAAATTTATACAATGTGGTTTATGTATATATCAACCGACCGGAATATCGTATCCTGAGGAGATCCAATGGATGGCATGCAATGGTACTTATTATACCACCGGTGAACCCACCAATCAAATGTTCGTATTTTTCCATTCGACTGCATCAATGTCCTAATTGCTGCAAAAAATAAACCCTTTTTATCATTTATTCGTTAACTAACATGCCCTTGAATGCTCCGTCCAATTTCAGCATATGACAATATAATAATAAAAAGAAAAAGAAGAATTTCCACAAACACACAAAGCACAAACTGCAAGCGTTCAGAATTTACTAAACTGTTTCTACTATGCTACTGTAAGTATATCTGGTCGCTACTGTAAGTACATTTGATCTGCATTGTACTGCTATCATAGGTATATTTGATTTGTATTGTAGTGCCATCGTATTTTATAAGCATAAAGATTCACAGTTTTTACTCAGAATTTGCTAGACTGTTGTTAAATTATCCCGGTGGATTAAGAATTTACTACGCTGTTATTGAATTATTCAGATGGATTGGAACCATAGATCAGTCATCCGATGATGTACGAACGATGAGAATGAAAGAATAACTAAGAAATCATGCCAATAATTAAAGATCTACTTATTACAACTTAGCCCGCAATCCTTACTATTTTATCCTTTCCTCATTGACATTTCAATTAATTAAATCACATGAAAACACTTACTAAACGTAATGATTGGCATTATCACCATCCATCCTCCATATCCGGAATACCGGAAAACAAACCAGATAACCCAGTTAGAGCAAGTAATGAACCAATACCAATTCAAATAATACGTAATATCACTGCATAGTGATCCAGCGAAACCGGTTTCTACAAAATATTACCGAACCGTGTGATGCATTATCCAGCAAATTCTGATGATCTCGCTTTTCAGAGGTAGGGGGAAGAGGAGGGAGAGAGAGGGAGAATGGTAGGAGCTAGTGGTATAGAATGAAACTATGATTAGATAAAATTCTTCTCGATAAGTATTAAAGATTGCTAGAATTTAAAAGATAGTGAAAAAATAAGAGAGAATTGAATTTTGTCTAAGAAGTAAGAATGAACAAAAAAATATCATGATAGGCGCAGGAGACTGCAAGGAACAATAAGATTAATCAAATATTATGCGTCATAAGATGAGGTAAATGTTTGAAAGAGTATGATTAACTATTGTAGCAGGATGTGAAAGAAATTATAATTAGAGTGAAAAATACTTGTTGATTATAACAAATTCCTTCGATGACTCATCAATGAAGGGTGCATTTATACTGCTTATTTGGTTGTTGTGGTAAAATGGGCGCAAAATGGAGAAGCGGGAAGTGTTTAGCCATGGATGGAGTTTATCTTATCATCATTAAGCTATAATTATTATTGGGTTAAGTTTTGGCCAATATCTTAGTTATAATGGCATATTTTCTAATAGCATCAAATCGATTTATAACAGTTATATTGGCAAATTGTATAGCTATAGTAGTAAGTTGACTTACCTGAATTGTTGATAATTTTTACATTTACGATATCAGGTTAATTCATGATTACTGTATTCATTGCATAATTAAATCGATATTCCATTTGAAAAATTACAGGAAATTTTAACTTTTCAAGTGAAAAGTGCGAAAAATTGATATTTTCCGGACGGTTTATTTATTAAGTGATCACAATGACAAGTACATCTGTGAAACATCGCGAATTCGTTTCGGAACCAATGGGAGAGAAAGAAGTAACCGCTGTTGCTGGTATTGGACCAACATATGGTGAAAAATTGAGTAAGGCTGGCTTTGATAAGGTAATTCGTTCATTTAATTATATATATATATATAATTGTTATGTGATAATTAATTCTTGTATATATTATTTATTTAACAATTACATTATTTGTCATTATATTAGCATCATTAATTCTTATCTTTTCATTATTTAATCTAACCTTATCTTTTTGTTTATTGCAAATATTACCGCATCACACAAAGGTTGTAAATTATTGTTCAGTAATTTTCTGAATCATTCGGTAACGGTTTAATCATGCAAAAGTCCCATATCTTTTAAAATTGAAATATGAAAAAGTGTATTGTAACCAGATGGTAATAAATTCTAAACTTGTAGTTCTGTGTGAAAGTGAATCTGTTAATCATTGCATTATAAATCCTGCCTTTGAATCGTTTAATGATGTATTCATGCAGTATATTTCATTCATTCTTATTTATGGTAATTTGATTGAATGCTTATCTTCTCTTTATTTTGCAGGCTTATGTGCTATTTGGACAATTTCTCCTTTTGAAGAAAGAGAAGGAACTTTTCATTGATTGGTTAAAGGTAAGTATGTTAACCTTTTCTATGATGCATTCGAATGAGCTGAATTTGTATAGATATTTAATGACAGTGTTTATTGTATTTTTTTCGTTGCAGGAAGTAGCTGGAGTAAGCAGCAACCATGCCTTATCAGCTTATAATTGTTTAAATGAATGGAGTGAGCAGTACATTTAAATTGTTACCATCAGTGGCGTACGATTGACTGCCTCACAAATACTGTATTGTTTATTCGCTATTCATTTGAAATATTTTCGACAATATGCATTCATCAAAGCAGATATGGGAATATCAGCAGCATACCCTCAATGATTTTTCGGTTAGCTTACGGAAGAAACAATACGATATAGTTTTTGTTGTTATTCAGGGATAAATGGATGAATTGTTAGAGTTTACTGAAAAAATGAAATGCTTATTTGGTTGAGGGTATTAATCAGTTTCTGTAATTGCAAGAGGAATATTTTACTGAATGTGAAATGTAAAAGAGTAGTTTAAACGGTGAAGGGAAGCTGTGGGAGAGAAGGATTAGGAAGGGGATTTTGGTTCACAGTAATATTTGTCCAAAACATTTGCTTGCATTGGATTATTTTATTATAGTTTGTGATGTTGGTCATAAAATGATGTTTAAGAAATGATGCACTGACAGTATTATACATAAATTTGATTGGTAATTGATGGATAATTCAAACTTGAGTGTTCCGCAGATGGTGATAATTATGAGTTTGGGCAGTACACAATTTCGAAATAAAGTAAACAAGGAAGGGTATTCTATAAAGAAAAAAAAATCTATATATCTTTAAGTAAAGAAAACTCGATCAATTGTATATTTCTGATATAAAGATAACCAATATCAGTTAACATGTGAATTTTTCTTTTTTTCTTTGCCAACATGTGAATTTTTTCAGTCTAGCTTGTGAATTGTTTTCAGATCTCTGCATTTTATTCTGAATAAAATAAAATCAAATAAACCAGTGGTAATATACAAGCTAAACGATAGTAATGTAAAATATTTAATAGGTGTTTTGGAAAATAGCTCACCTAATTGATACTTCGCTTAGTACTTATCAATTCCTTTTCTTTTTCCTTCCAAAAAAGAAGTGTAATACATATTCATACATATCATGTAGTTCCTGTGATGTATTCCTTATCCCATTTTTACACCAGGATCAATCTAATCTCTATCATGTAAAAGTGGAAAACAATTTTCACTTATTTAGGTGCTCAGTTAAGATCGGGTCAACAAAATAATCACTGAGATGAAATAATGTCAAACTATTAGGAAGTTGATGATGTTAAATTTGATGTCAAAATATTAGAAGGAAATGAATTTAACTTACGAAAAAAAATTAGCATTACCTTTAAAAAAAAAAATTAGCGTTACCTTTTAAAATTTGCATTAAAAAGAATTAGCATATCTATCGATAACTTTTTTTTTTTCAGTCGTAACAAAGAGTTGAGATTACAATAATTAGCTCTTTTGTTAACTCATATAGAATGAAATTTTTTGTTTAAGCACATAAACATGTATAATTTTAGCTTACATTTTACATTATACAATATATTCACACATATAATATAGTATACTCAATGGTATTAAATTTATAAGAAAAAAAAAATTACTAATTCAATGCTTCTCTTTGCAATTTCAGCAACAATAGCATTAAAGAATTAATGAATTAAAAAGTGATTAGATGAAACGTATAGATCATCGAGAAGACGTTGTAAATAATCGAATAAATATTGAAATAAATAAACAAATAGTTTTATTTATTTTATTTAAATAAATAAAATTTAGACAAGGTAAGAAGTTTTAGAAATTTTTTTTTTTTGTCTGAACAAAGAAAGGAAAAAAGAGAGAGATTACAGTACTTTTTCAATTTAGTACTTTTAGATCTTCTCCTGATGATAACATTTCCTTAGGAACAAAATAAATATTATTTTTTTATCTTGCAAACTGCAAGCATGCATACATAAATATGATTTCTTCTCTTTTTTTTTATCTTGCAAACTGCAAGCATGCCATGCATGAATGAGTGGATGAATGCATGCATGAATCGAGATAATTCACTGAAGGATTTGATAGATGAGGAATGAAGTAATTATTTATGATGAAGACATTCAAAGAAAAAAAAAAATTTACTTTGCCAAATAAACAATTAACACAGATATCACATAGCGGATGATAAGCTAATAGAGAATGAACAGGTGGGATAATAAAATTGTCATATTGAGTTAGGTCATCGGGAGAACGAAGATGCAAGATGTTAGTTAAATTGGCGGGAGGGGAAAGATTCAGCGGATGATGATTAAATTAGGATGATTGATAAATGTGATAAGTTTTAATTTCTTACAGGAAAAATTTACAAAATACGTTTGGTCATATATGGAATCAGGAAAGAATGACGATGAACAAATTACGATAGATTCGGTGAAGAAACTGATCGCGGCACGAGATGAAATCGATCAACGAATCGCTAAAGAAGAAGAAGTTCTTAAAATGGTAAACTTTTTATTTTACTATTCCCAGTTACATTAAAGCAATGTTTAGTACAATAAAAATATTAAGGATAAATGACCATATTATCAGATTAGTTAATCTATCTTCTCTTAGGTTAATTCTCTTTATTAAAAATTAATCATTTTTTCCTTTTTTTTTTTCGAATCGTTATGAATTGATGAATTGTAATTTTTAATCTTCATGATGAGTGAAATTTAAAAAAAATATAAATATATTTCTTTTGATAATGGCGAAAGAATTTGTAAAGTTTTCAAAATTTATTAATTAATTTTGCAGAATAATATCGATATGGAACAAAGTTTAGTGGATGCAGAAGGTTTTCCCATCACATCTGTTGATGTATACTCAGTGAGGCGAGCACGATGTGCGATTATATGCGCACAAAATGATCGCCAAAAATTAACTTCACAAATTGAGAAAGCTATGCTTGTATTACATCAACAAAAACGCGATTGCACGGCAACATGCAGGTAATATTATATTGAATACTAATCTGCTGGTGGCATTATTTTACAACTAAGCAGAATTTGTGAATTATTCTATCTGTTTTTGAATTGGCTCATTTCATACAATTTTTCAGCGAACATGCAGCAGCAGCAAAAGCAGATGACATTCCAGCGGTGCATCGTACTAGTAATGCTCCGTTTGCAAAGATAGCCAAAGTAATGGATGGCTCGCCGGCCTTTTTAGCGGTAAGTACGTTATCTGTTCATACACAGTGATATTAATATTAAGAAACTGACCTTTCTCATCTGTATAGTTTTTTTTTCTTAGCAATTCTTATACATAGATCCATTAGTGTGGTACACCGGAAGCCACAAAGAGTTATTTTTCAGCAGTAACACGTGTAACCTTATTGTTAGGGTTCTGTTCCCATGCTTTTTTATATTGGAAAATTTTTATTCTGGTTTCGATGCATATTCTGAAAGTTTTCTCTTTCAAAGTTCCATTTGTTGGCTCCGCTTTATTTAAATGAAGAGAAAAATAATGATACTAATTCTTTAATCAATTGCAGATTTATATCTTTTAGGGTTTAAAGGATGGCGATCAGTTAATACAGTTTGGCTCATTACATGCTGGCAATTTTACCGATATAATAGAACTTCTCGTTGTTGTACAAAACTCCATGAATGTAAGTGTTCCATTTCCAAGTATCTTAGTGATTTGATATGTTTCACTTGCAAAGAAATCGAGAAACAAGAATTTAGGCGTCTTCCCAATTCATGTAACATTGTTTTTCAATTAGTTCATCATGTATATTGTTGTTAGAATCGTTTCGAATACCTTTAATTCATCCCTTTAACCGAATTAATTACTCTTTTGCGAGTAAATGCTGAAGCTACCGAAAATCCCTGTAAGTGCTAATCCCCATATGGATGACTCAACAATTAAACAATGACTAAACAAATGATTAAACAGTGATCAAACAGTTCCATGTTCGGATGATAACGATGAGGAAAAGTTGGATGTCATTCCCTTTTCTAAAACTTTTGTTCGCTAGATCACTTGTGTATTTAAAACTGAATCGTTTAAAATATCAAACTGAACAAGCGGCTGAGCTAGGTTAGGGGAAATGTGCCTTAGATTAATATAACAACCATGAAATTGTGTCCAACACGTGATCATTGAGGTGGTCGTTAGTGTGAACAACCACTCATTGCAACTTGTTGGGTGTAGGTGCAGTAGCTGGATAAATAACTCCGCTTACTAAGCAGAACTAAGGGGAATCTAATCACGGACAGGATTATATTTTCTATATTATTGCAGAAGCCAGTACGAGTAACGGTTTTAAGGAATGACAGGCCGGTACGCTTGGAACTTGTACCGCGAACGTGGTCTGGTAAAGGCACTCTCGGATGTTCCGTACTTCCAGTCACCCCTGCTCATATATGAATCCCTTCATCGCATTATGCACTAATGTACATTATTAATCGCCATATGAGGAGATACAGTAGTATATTGTTATTTGCTGATGTATTTCCTTTTTTCAGTAAGTTTCAATTTCTGACATTTGAGATCCAAATCACTTATTACTATTGATACTACTTATCCAAATCATTTATTACTGACACTACTTATAACATAACAAAATAGCATACTAAAAACGAGGAATTTTCAAGAGAAAACCAGAAAAGAGAAAAATTAGAAAACTGCTCTTGTAATTGGGTTGCATGAGAAATAAAAATTGCTGAAATCTATTTTTAATCGATTGTTTTCGACATGGAGTTCATCATTCTCTTGGATGATGGCACTAGCCTATGTATTAGTGTTTAATAACAGATGTATTTTCTATAAATTCTATCTGAAATGAAAAATGTTTGTTAAGAAATACAAATACATGTAAAAATGCTAATATTCCTTGGTACAATGAAACTGAAAAGCCAAAAGGGCATGAGACCACAATGTATGTCGCAAAAATTACAAGGAAAAAAGAAAACCCTCATATTACATGAACACAACAACAGTGGTTTTCTCTTTGTGTAAGAAAGGAAAACGAGTTTATGGCCTGGAAATGCGAAGGCTTCAAGGCATGAAAGCCTATTATCACATTCGGAAATCTTTCCCATCACGGCCGCCAGCAAATGCCAACTTCACAATATATGGTGCTTTGCCAACTGCAATATTTTCCATAACTCATTAAAGTTGTGGGAGGTATCTTAAGATAAACGGTTCAGTACGTTGATGTGTCATCTATCATTTGACGGATAATACGATACAGTTTTTCATATCCAGTGAAATGTGGAACTTTTTTCATGTTTCCACAGTAACGACAATAGAGGTCACAGTAGAATTGGGACCTGTGCCAATAAATTCTATGAGAAGATACTTAAAAAGAAAAAATTGCAAAAGTTGTGAGATCAAAAAAAAGAAACCAGGGCTTTCAACTGGCGTATGGTTGGCTAACATGAGCGCTTCCGTTGCACGTTCCGTGTTAGGAAACTCACAGATCCCAGCTGAACTGCGTTCTGAACGCTGTGGAAAGATGACCACTTTGTCTGGTGTTATAGCTCCCTTGTCGACAAATAACTGAAATACCTTAATTTTGGAGTAGTTCGCTGGAATGTGCTATACGTGACTCCTGGAATACTACGTGTATAACGGCTATTCTTTAAAAAAAACGACACTAATCAGGAGTTCTTCGTTATGAACTGGAATCGTTATGCACCTACTAACGATTAAATTGCCCATGATATAAAGTTTGTCTGTAGTTCGTCTGCATTTATGCCATAATTACCGCGTTTGATATGTTGACTTCTTTTCCTTTAATATACTTAGAAAACGAGAAGCAAGTGTTTGATTTTTTTACACACAAAAATTTACATCTTTGAGTTTTTCCTCTGTCATTGTCACGGGAGCATTGTACCAGTGCAACACATGCGTTGGTTTCACAATTCGATTTCGTGCCGCCAATTCGGGCGTCGTATAACGCTGATTGCGGCTATTGGTATAATCTCTGTAAGTTGCTAATATCAATTTTTGACCATAAAGAAAGCTAACTTTGATAACTTTCAGTCTTATTCATTATGTTAGTTTTGCCGCATCTATATATCAGAAGATTTTTTGCACCGCTGCTTAGTTCATTTTACCCCAAAAAATTGATTTAAAAATTTCTTCATTTTCTACACAAAAATGTGAAGATGATCATCCTGCGCTTTACCTGTATGAAGGTGTTCCATCCGGTAATATGAATGGATCACGTATTTCGTGCAAAATTTGTTGTTTTGATGGTCTAAGAGCAAGTTTGTTGCCGAAAATTATGGTACCATGCAAGTTATCGATTGTTGTGTAGACTTGGCGTACACTACCCATCTGGGCCATTGCCGTATCTGTCTTCGATTTCATAAATTTGATCTAAAACAATTGTGATCAAAAAGAAATTAGAAGTCTCCTATGTAGGACTTGATATAGATCATTCCTCACCGTTCTACTGGATTGAAAAAAAAAAATTGAAAAACCGAAAAATGAAGAAGAGATACAAAAACAATCTTCCGCTCTTTTCCAGAGATAACAAAATCATATAACACCACGAATTACCTTATTACAGTTACCATAGAGACACAAGAGATTAAATAATTTGTCGCAGTTAAAATTATCCTGATCAATGCCATAAATCATCATTACGGGACCATCACCATTGTAATAATCACGTTCATCTTCGTAGAGACCAGCATTGTTTCCTGCAATATAAGTCCTCATAACACAACGAATCCTTCAAATTCACCGATCAAAGATTCGAAAACTTGAAAATTTGGATCGAAAAACATATAAGTTGAACCAGAATTTAATGATGATAGCATCATTAGACTTTTCAGGAATGTGGGAAACTTACTGGTACGGAAATAGCCAGTAGGTTAATGATGAATTAATGATCATGAATATAAAGCATCACCAACACAATCACTCCCATTATCACCATTATTACAGCTGCTGCGACAAGTACTAGCAGTATTAACAATATTTATGATCATACAGAAGTAGCTACTGATACAGAAGTAGCTACTGAATCTTCAACAATTTGTAGAGATAGTTGTGATTTTCATAGTTCTGCGAACTATTTGGAATAAGATCATTCCAATTTTAGGCTACTTCCGAATTTCGAACTTCAAAATTCGACTGGCTCTCGTAACTGTTTTCCAAGATCCTTACAATGTACATCACTAAGGATAAAGTGAAATATAACCTCTTCCACGTGCATATCCACCTCGAGTATAACCAGCATCACCACGACCAAATCCACCTCGTCCACCTCCTCTGCTGTAATACCCATCAGCACGAGAGTAACCATCTCCTCTTCCATATCCTTCAGCTCTTCCGTATCCTCCATCATATTCATCATAGTTGCCACGACCTCTACCGTAGCCGCCACTATAACGGTCATCATGGTAGCCATAGTCAGCAGGTGGACCACCACGACCTCGTCCACCGTATCCTCCTATAAATAAGCATTTTAAAAGCGTTTAAATAAAAAATTAATGACTGAGTAATTCTACCGTACAACTTAATCACGCAAATCTCCATCTTCAATACTTGAACCGTTCGTCATGCCACAAAGTACTATAACATACCGTAACTTGGAGGTCCACGTGGTCCAGGTGCTGAAAAAAATGAAAAAGAAACATTGCAGTATCAAGCAAACCATTAAAACTACATTAAACAGCAGTATTTTGGATAGAATGTAAAAACTGTAATAAATGATAAAAAAAATTACGTCCTCCACGTGGTCCCGCATCATTTAGCAATGTCTTTCGAGGTTCCTCCGTATATTCTGAAACAGTATCCCGAAATAAGTTATAACACATAGAATATACCTTTTCATATCATGCGCAACCTGTAAATAAAACCGAAAAGAAACCATGCAGTAATACAATGCCGACCTTTGCAGCCTTGTATGAAATGTAAAGAAAGATGATGCACTTTTCACTTCAGTGACTCATCCATCAATCAGGACCCGAGTAACATTCGAACAACGCAACATAGTGGTATCAACGAACCTTATCCAGATAATACATAAACTTAAGCCTGTAGGCCAGCACCACTGGTACATGATTTCTTCCACACCGCAAGCTCTTTTGCGGTAGAAACCTGCAGAAAAGGGATGCGTTCACGTTTAAGGCCAATTATTAAGAAGCTCGATGATAAGCTCTC